>NW_025837974.1:0-6231 GCF_002878395.1 Capsicum annuum | reverse complement strand
CAGTCGTATGCCATGTTTTCAAGATTCAATTCAGATCATGATATTTATTATATCTACCACGTACCAGACTTAGTTATGTTCTCATGTTTCCGATCATGCATATAGAGTAATTAATCTCAAACTTATTGGTATTATCAGTTCAAGGTAACAATTTTCCTTAAACTTACTTGTTCTCATGTTCATATTTCAGTGCCAAACTTGGTACTCAGTTCCATGCTCAATTTTTGGTTCAAACTTGATACCTTTACCATTGCATGTTCATGAGTAAGTTTAGTCATGAATTCACGCATCAGATATGTGTGATCAACTCATTAGTACTTTCAGTCATGCATTCACGTATTATGTCAGTCATATAATCATGGATCAGATATGCATGGATTCAGCCTTTCAGTTGTGCATCAGATATGCATTCACATTTTGAGAAAACTTACTTTATTAGAATCCTCAGTCTTATATCCATGAATCAGCTTCCCATGCATCAGATATGCATGTTCAGTATGTTGTGCTCAGCTTTCAGTCATGCCAGTCATGAACCCATGTTTCAGTAGTGTATGTCTTGTACGTACTTCATCTTATCATCCCTCCCGCTTTAGTTAATTTCCATTCGAGGACGAATGTTACCAAGGGGGAGATATTGTAATACCCCTTATGTTTTTATACTAGGAGACGAACCATTTTTCCTACGTATGAAACCTCCTATCCTGTGAGTAGAATTTTAGTGCATGACTTACAATGAGTATTCTAGTGATAATATAACTTATGATACATTAAGCATGTTCATATGAGTTACTTAAGGTAATACAAGCTAAGAGTTTTTGAATCCATCAAGTTTTAGTGTTCGATTTTGCAAGGTTCATCTTTAAATGATTATAACTTAATGTAGTATTTCTTTATATTTCTACCCAAAAAATTATAGATAATTGAATTATCTTTCCAACGATACCAATTTCACCTTAATCCAATACCCGAGTGAAAAGTTATGCCCATTTTCGTGAGAGGCAGTAAGCATAGGAGATTGGTTAGGCGCCGCCTAACCCAAGCATAGACGATTGGTTAGGTGCCACCCAACCCAAGTATAGGCGATTACTTGGGCGCCGCCTAATCCAATTCCAGGTGTCAAAAACACTCTGTCTTGAGTTATTTTAAGGGTAATTAAGTCTTTAAATACTCCTTACACGTCCCTAAACTTAACCCTACGAAATATATAGCTTCTAAACACATTACAACCCTATTAACATCTCAAAGCTCATCATCCAAGATCACCATAGGATAAAAACAACTAGGGTTCAACAATCAATCTTGAAAATCAAATTTCAAGAAAATTCCTCCGTCAATCATCAAGAACCTCCCTTTAAGGTATGCGTAGTGTTTATCTATGGATTCAATTTGTTCATAGAGTTCAAGAATCAATCTTCAAAATACAAAAGCTTAGTTGATTGTGGTGATATGATCATACCTATGTTGATGCTTGTTTTTTTGGCTATATGATTGTATACGTGAGTTGATTTATGGATCCCTTTCATCCATAAAGCTCAAAAACCCTCTTTTTCATTATAAAGTATGATTTCTATATTGTTGAGTGTTGATGATCATGTTGTTGATATTGGGTGATTTCCAAGATGGAATCTTTATATGTTTTTATGAATTCATGATATGATATGAGTTGAAAACATATAAATATGGTTGTTCATGATGCATAATTTGATGATTTCACCTATGCTTAAGATGTGCATGTAAGGTGTTTGATAAAATGCCTAAGAAACTAGAAATCATGCAATATAACTAAATGGTGACTAAGTGAAGGATTCATGATATGCCCTTACGTTCCAACGACTTTTATGTTGTTAATGTGCCTTGTAAATGTTGTTGGAATACTCATGAACTATTCTTATGAGTTATGCTATGTTTACTTGGAAATCCTACTTATGAACAAGATATTTGATAACCATGCAATCCCTATGAATTTCCATTCTATTAGCATGTGTTGCCAATATGATTATGCAACGAACATGATATTAAGATTGTGAAAGTACTTCCATGTGATATGAAATCCTTTCCATGCAATACATTGTTGATAACCATGCTTAGTATGAGATCTCTACTTATGATATTATAAATTATGGACTCTACTCTTATGATCAAGTCAGTCATGTGTGTCAGTTTTCTTCCATCGAGTCCTAGGGGTACTTGTACCCAAAAAATATAGTTGTATGCCTAGAGCCATGTCATGTTTTCATGATACTCTCAGTCAAGCCATGATATATAAAATTCAGTCAGTCATGTAACTCAGGAAAACTCAGAAATCTCAGTAATCTCAGTAGTCCAGTAATCTCAGTAATCTCAGTGCTCAGTAATCTCAGCAACCTCAGTATTCACAGTCAATCTCAGTAACTTCAGTACGCTCAACCAGTCCTCAAAACTCAGTACATTCCATCAATCCTTGGAATCCAGTAATCTTAGTTTAGCTCTGCTAAATAATACCACTAGTATCAGTCCAGTTAATCAGTATCAGTTCAGCTAATCAGTTCAGTTCAGTTATTCAGTTCAGGTTAATTATTTAGTTTAGTGTCCTTCAGATGGGAGTACAAGTTAGCACCGAGTGAACCCAAGGATGAGAACTCACCCGCCAGTTCAGGGTGTGATTCTTAGTAGCAATCCTTTTGTTCTAGAACTACGTAGCCAGCGTAGGTTGAGACATCTTAACCCATCAGATTAGGGTTGATGAGGTGGCTTAACCCGTCAGTTTAGGGTTCCCACCGTTCTCATTGAGTACCCGCCAGATAAGGGTCACTCATAGCTATCCTTACCAGTAGCGTGGTATTGATACCCCTCCAGTCGGGGTAGAGATTGGACCCCAGCTTAGCCATAGTGGCATACACGGGGTATGTTGGTTAAACATTATTTCCCATAGTTTTAGCTATAGATTTCAGAACTGTCAGCTATAGCTATCCAGTCTCAGTAAAGAACTTAGATAATTCTTCAGATTTCAGTATATTAGGACTATTGGATACATTCAACTCAGAAATAGGATTGTACTCAGATAGTTTCCTTTAGATTTATGGACTGTCAGATACAGTCACTTATGCTATCAATCACAAAAGTTATCAGAACTCATGCTATCAGTACTCAGCTTTAGGACTGTCAGATATAGTCAATCAGGCCAGTTCTTCATAATTCAAACTATCAGAAACAATCATTCCTTTATCAGTAATATAGTATTAGTCTCCCAGTATTCAGTAATACAGTATCAGATCCATCACTTATTAGTGATTTACATATCATTATCAGTAAACTCAGTCTTTCAGAATCTCATTATCAGTACACTGATGTTGTCAGTATTCAGACTTAGTAGTTAGTATCTCCACGAGTTTAGTTACAGTTACGTATCTATGTATGTACTCTCACGTTCATATCAGTCAGTATTTTTCATATATATAACCCTTTGCATTTAGCCTACCTCACTCGTATACTCAGTATATTCAGACGTACTGACGCATTTGCGCTATGGTGCTTTCTCTTATGTTACACCATAGGTTCAGAGGCATGAGCTCCAAATCAGCAGTAGATTCCAGAATCAGCAGTCAGAGTTAGACGTGAGTCCTCATCCTTCGAGGACATAATGATTTCATTTCTATTTCAGTTTTTACTTTATTTCAGTAGTTAGAGTTAGTTGGGGACATGTCCCATCAACTCCTTATTTAGTTCAGTTAGACGCTTTCAGACTAAATGTCAGATTAGATGTTTAGAATTCAGTATTTATGTTTCTTTTTTGGTATTATTATACCATATTTTTCAAATATGTATCAATATTGAACCTTATGGCCTTACAGTTCATGTTTCCACATATTTTATAAGATATTATGCAGTTTACATGTATAGATATCAATTATGGGTTAGCTTGTGGTCCGTCAGGGTTATGAGCACCGTGTAGCATTTCGGTTCAGTGAATCGGGGTGTTACAAGATGTTCCATCTGTCGCAAAATATTAGTCATGCTTTGGTTGAACACAATCCAGTCTGATGAAGTGTATTATTTTCTTCCAGCCAATGTCCATTTGTTATAACACATGGGTAATCTGCTGAATATATTTTTTGTAGTCAGTCATATTTATTTTCTATTTTGTTACCTCTTTTTATTGATTCACAAGTTATTAAAAATATATTTTATATAATAAATAATAAAATTTACTTCCCCAATGGTGAGTTAAATTATCAAATTCCAAAATCAAACAACACCATAAGTTAACTATTACAACGATTATGGTGCATTATATACATAGCACTTAGTTTTTGTTGATAGGCACATAGTTCTTTAACGTTCAAGATGGTTACCCATTGAGCCTCCGTAGTTTTGCACACTACTTCACAATGGGAACTGAAGATTAAAACTGTTTGACATTGATGGGGTAAGAAGAATAAGGTGCATGCAGATGGATAGATCTATTTTCATGCATGAGAGTTATGTGTTACTGATCAGGTTATCGTGACAACACACATAAAGTATAATGATTTTTTGAATGCAACTTTTTACCTCTTAGGTATTGATGATTCAAAAAAGATCATGCATTTTATAGTTAAGTTTGATAGGTGCAAACAGTTAAGGCTGAAGGGTTCCAAGAAGGGGGTATCGATCCCCTATTACAATTTAATAATAGTTTTTCTCATGTTTATGCATCAAGTTCTGAGAAAGGATCAATATTTTATGGCATTGTATATATTCAATAGTGATTGGACTGATTTTAATGGTGCAATGGACTTTAAAAAGGCCTTCGAAGCATCCCACTACAACAAATAAGAATGAAAAACCAATAGAAATTCTCCTGGTCAAAATTTATATGGATGGGTTGCTTGGGGAGACTATTATATAGAAAATGGTGCTTAGGAAAATACCTGTGCGGGAAAGGGGAGGTGGAGAAGATGATATATCATCTCAGACCTTGTTCTAGAGGAAATACAGGACAGCATCTAAGGAACTTCTAGTCAATCTAACCAATGAAATTAACTTGAAAGATGAAAGAACTGAAAGATTTGCAAATGTGAAAGTGTGTCCTAAAATTAAAATTCATCAGTCGTTGTTGAAAAGAAAAATGGTAAAGTAGACTGGAGCTAGACACTTTGCTAGGGAACTGCGACTAGCTAGTGTGACCTAAATGAAGGCCCACAAAGTGTAGGATTATAATTCTAAGGAAACAACTTGGTTAGCACCAAGGATTGGTAAGATTTTCAGTCAAGAATGAAACTTAAACCAACAAATCCTGAAGTAAAAATAAAGGAAGACAAGGCATTAATTTCTGAAGTCTAACTTGCAACCCATGCCTTTTGTTTGTGGTTCTGATTAGGTCAATGGCAGTAGAAACAAATAGGTCTGAAGTAAGGCAAAAATCACATGTCTTATTATTTCCACTGCCTTTGACCTGACCAGAACCATAAGCAGAAGGCCTGGGATGCAAGTTTAACTTCAAAAATTTCCACCTTGGCTTGATCCCTTGGTTTCACTTCAGGAGTTATTGGTTAAAGTTCCATTCTTGACTGACCATCTTACCTCCCTCAATGCTCGCAAAGCTGCAACCTTAGAGTTTTGATCCCACCCTTTGTGGGTCATCACTCAGTCCACGATAGCTAGTCGGAGTTCCCCCGTAAAGTGTACAACTCCAATCTACTTCACCATTTTTCTTTTCAAAATCGACTGATGGTTTTCATTTCTGGATACACTTTTATTTTTTCATCTCATTCTGTTTTTTCATTTTTTATGTCAATTTCATAGGCCAGATTCTCTACACATCACTTGCTAATATGTGTTTCTTCTTTAATAAGTTCTGAGTTGATATATCTTTCAGCACCTCTTCTTTCCCTCGTAGATATTCTTCCAAGCACCTTCTACTGTATAAGAATTACCCCGAGAAACCCAGCTATATAAATTTGGACTAAGGCAATAACTATATTGATTTCCATTCTTGGGGGCAGTAGTGCGAGGCTTTGGAGGCCTTTCAAAAGTCCATTGAACGTTCAAAATTAGTCTAAACACTATTGAATCTTTACACTGCAACCAAAAACTTGGTCCCTTCTTCTAACTTGACACATAAACATTAGCAAAACCATCATTAAACCTTAATAAGGTAACGACACCACCTACTTGGTCCCTCGGCCTTATCAGTTCGAACCTATCAATCTTAACTATAAAATTCAATATCTTCTTTTAATGATTAATGCCTAATTGGTAAAAAACTTCATA
>NW_025837973.1:0-1674 GCF_002878395.1 Capsicum annuum | reverse complement strand
TATCGAAAGTGGTATTGTTGCCGCGGAACAATTTGGTGTATTAAGTTAGTTTGAAATTTTATTCACTTGATTCAAGAGAGGAGTCAAAGACAATCTCTTACAATGACTCTAGCTCATTTAGGGGTGCATATGCTTCAGTGGAGGCTAAACCAAAGTTAGGTGTTGGACCTCGTTCAACCCACTTTTTAACATTAGGCATGGAAGATGTGATGAGGATCCATCCCTTTGAACAAATGAAGGATTGTGGGGAGGTGAAGTCCGACTCTTATATTTTGAACTTTTCCATTCCAAGGGATCACATCGAACCCCATCCATCAATGGAAAAGGAACCCAATTTCCAATATACAAGGATTGGCCTATTGATGAACACTTATTTTTACCCATGGAGCCAATTCGAAAGATCGATATGAAGTTGGGTAAAAGGTTCAAGTCTTCCCAATGGTGAGATCGAGGCTTGCTCACCATTCCCTCACATTTTCCAAATTTTATCTTGGAAAATTTTAATATTCTGTCCCTCTATCGCTCATTGCAGATGGAAAGAGAGCTGGAACGGAGATTCAAATTTTCTAACTGTAAACTTAAAAGGAAGGAGTGGAGGCATCGTACTATGATGGGAAACTAAGCGCTCGATGGGAGGCACCCCATCACGCAATGAAAAGTGGCACACATTTCCTTTTATTTATGCATGATAGGGTAGATTTTGGTTTTTATTTTTGGGTATGCATGATCCCTAAAATGTGGTTCTACGAGGAATTTTGATCGAAGTTGACAAAGAAACGAGTGAAATAGCCAAGTTCAGATTGAGAAGAAAATGTAGAAACCTGGTTGTTTGGTCTAAGTTATCGCGATCGTGGTCCGTGTAACAGAGGTCGCGTAATCGCGACCGCAGATCTATGACTACAATCGCGATCTAATTGGTTTAAGAAAGGACCATTCGATTTCCTACTCCCCTCGTACGATCCTCTCTCATGTTATCTTAAAATCCTCTCTAATATTTGGGCATTTTATAGCATATCCAAGCATAAATTCATCGGTTTGCATCCTCATAATCGGTAAGTTGTCAAACTTCCTTTGGTTCTTATATGAAATTGCATGTTTAGAACTTGTGGTATAGAAAAAGTCTTAAAGTGGTGTGTTCAATGCTAGATACATGCTTAATTGTTGTAATTATGGTTAGCTTTAAACGGTTAAAGAAATTATGTGCACAATGTGTTCGATTTAAGGCCCAAAGAATCCAATTATAAAATGTTTAGAATGCTGTTATGCCTTGTCGAAATAGGGGATTAGAGGTTTAAATTGCATTTTGAAGTACTATGCAGAAACTATCAAACTCGATCTCAGGTTCGGGACCACGATTGCATCACCGCAATTGCGGCCAAAGCCGCATGATTTCCATACCTTAGGACTGATTCTGGCAGACATAAAAATGTTGGCTCATAAATAATGATAAATACTCCACTTGTGTCTCTAGCAGGAGGGACATTTGATCCCTCTTGGCGAATTTTGGAGAAGAAAATATTGTATAAATTTTGAGTGAAAATATATTGTAGACTTTCTAAGTGGAAGATTTTCTCACTTCTATTGTTGATATTGGGAGAGAGCCAAGTTTGAAGTAACTTAATATAGCACTAAAATTACTATACAAATAGAAAGTTCCACACTAAGCATGTCATA
>NW_025837972.1:0-1360 GCF_002878395.1 Capsicum annuum | reverse complement strand
TTTATGGGTGAAAGCTCTAAATACCCAAATGGGTATGATGAGTGAAATCTCCATACTGTAGAAAACTTGAAGCCATCTTTGAAAGAAGGGTTTTGGGTGAAGTTTAGGAATCTACATCATTCCTAAAAGAGGGATGTGGAGACCAAAGCAATGATAGACAATTGTGTGTGTAGTTTGCTAAATTCTCACTATCTTAGACATAAGGGTGAATGTGAAGTTGACTGCACCATGGGCATTATCCTAGAAATAGGGATGCCTAGATTGATGTTGTGGTTATCAACTGTTGAACACACCTATTAGGTATTCGAAAGAATCAATTGGTGAAAGTTTGGTGTTTTGTTGAAAGACTAGCATCAAAATCTATAACCAAACCTACCCATAGTTGACTTACTAAATTGATGTTGATCACTCACACCCACATATCATTCCCTTAGTAATGCATAAACCCAATATCCGTGTATACCTGCTAAAACTCTAATTATTCGTAGCCCCAAACTTATACTAGAAAAACCCAAAAAGAAATACCAGTGTAGGAACTTATCTCCCCCATTTTGTCTTTTTGTAATGTTTGTTTGAATTTAACTTGTATATATTATTTTGAATTAACTTGATTTCCACTCATATTGTTCCTCGTGGTGGATTTGACCCCGACTTCAAAGTTGGTTAAATATATTGACAACGATTGCCTTGTACTTAAATTGACATGTAAATTGAGCATTATAAAAAATGGCATCATTTTCAGGGAACAATCTGTCGTATTGAGTTAGTTTGAAATTTTAGATTACTTGCATGAATTCAAGCTTGTAAATAATATTTAGTGATTTTCTTTTGTAGGTATATTTTTATTTTATTTTACCTTTTTCTATGGCATCTTCCGACAAATATGATGTTGGTAGTTTGAAGTCCTATCTTGATTATCCATGTCTATATTTGACGTACCACACTTCATGAGAGGTTGTGACTATGATTCCCGAAGAGAGATAGATTCACCATCTTGATCCTATAGGGAGTATAGGTGTTCTTTATGTAGTAGTGGAGATGGACATTGGAGTAATTGTCAAAATGGCCCCTACCTCCATTATACTAACCGACTTTCTAGTTTTTCTTATGAGATTGATAGGTCTTATGAAGAGAAGAAGGAATAGCAACAAATCGAACCCACTGGAATTGAAGCAATGCTTCAAACCATTTTAGATTAGGTAAATAATCCAACCATTCCCATTTCTCAAGCGGAGGTTTATCAAGAAAAGAAACCAAGCTATGATGATGAGATCAGTAGCGAAGACTCCTCGGCGACTTCCTAATATACCAAATAAAATGAGGAAGAGGAAGCCAAAATAAAAGGAACGATGCTACAGTC
>NW_025837971.1:0-1356 GCF_002878395.1 Capsicum annuum | reverse complement strand
GGGGGAATACTTGGCTAGATGGGTGAACTTGAGGGAATACTCTTTCACACTCATGTTACCTTGCCTGAGGTTGATGAACTCTAACACTTTGGCTTCTTTCAGCTCTACGAAAAAGAATCAGTCTAGGAAGGCAGTAGCAAATACTTCCTACTCTATGGCTTTCCATTTGTACCCCTGTCTACCTTCCATTACTTAAACCACGTATGGCATACATCTTGTAGATAATATAGGTTAACTCGACACTCTCACTGGAAGTCACTCCCATGATATCTGATACTTTTTGGACCTGGTTGAGGAACTCCTGTGGATTCTCTTCAGACTTAAACCCTATAAATATGGGATGATTAATTTGGGTGATGTCCCGAATCTTAGTTGTAGAAATATTGGCCACTGGGTTAGTCGAAATAGTAGTTGGCCATTTATTCTGAGCTGTAACTAAATTCACAAGAGTAGTGAATGTAGTCCTGAATTCTGCATGGGAAACATGATTGTCCAGGGGATCTGCCTGAATGGGCTGAGGTTCTAACTGATTTTTGGTTCTTCTTTCATTAGTCCTTTTGGGAGGTATATTTTATAAATGAAAGAGAGAAATGGATTAGATGGAGAGTTTAACTGGAGCTCATGCTCACGCGCTTGAAATGAATACTTAAAGAAGGGAAACTGTTCCTAAAACATCTCATAGACTCCTGTACATAAGTGTGGCACGCAACACACCCATGCACAAGACTCCACTAGATGCGGATTTTCAGACTTCCTAGGACACTGTTAAACCTTAGGCTCTAATACCAAGTTTGTAACGCCCCGAGTTTGGTACTCCAAATGCTACACAGTGCTCATAATCGTGCTCATAATTTCGAAGGACCACAAGCTAACCCATGATTAGTTCCTGCTGCAATAACTATAAAATAATACTGAAATATGCAAAATAATAGGCAGAACTATCATAAGGTTCAACACTGTAATGAATTTGAAATAGGGTATAACAATACCAAAACTAAAAGAACTGCCTGAACATGCTATAGTATAAAAAAAAGCCTCTAAACTATCTGAATAAGGAGTTGATGGGACATGTCCCCAACTAACTCCAACTGCTAAAATAAGCTAAGTACTGAAGCACTAAAATAATGAAATAATCACATCCTCGAACTATGAGGACTCACCACTGACTATGACTACTAAAATCTAAACTAATAAGTGTGATCGAGAACTTGAGTGCCCGAACCTATGCTATAAAATACCACTGCACAAGAGAAAAGTATGCGTCAGTATATGAAAATGTACTGGTATGTAAAGTGAGGTAGCCTGAATACAAGGGTTCATATGCATGAACTATAACTGACTGAATAACATAAACAT
>NW_025837970.1:0-1711 GCF_002878395.1 Capsicum annuum | reverse complement strand
CCATAAATTGAATTGTATGATGAATTGAATTAAGTAATTGACCTATTTAAGTGGTTGAGAAATGAAGGCTCCCATGAGGACCATGTGGTCTTGTATAGTGTTGAGTTGTCTAAATAGGTTAAAGTCCTTGAGTGTTAACTGAATAGATAATGATACAAAGGGTTGGAGTACAAATTTCAAATATTGATAGTCATGATGGCTTGAGGTTAAATTCCCTTGCCTAATAAAGGGCTTGAGGTTAAAGTCCCTTGCGTAATAAGATCTCTTGAGGTTAAGGTAACCCTCCAAATGAAATAGCTTGGGTTAGAGTCCCCTATCTAATACGACATGAGGTTAGAGTCCTTTTCCTAATGTATGGGCGTATGGTTAGAGTCCCTTACCTAAATAAATGTGCATGTATGGTTAAAGAACTTTGCTTGAATGGATATGTAGGTGGTTAGAGTCCCTTGCTTAATGAATGTGTACATGGTTAAAGTCCTTTGTCTAAGTGATATGTGAATGCGGTTGAAGTACCATACCGAAGAAGAATTGTTAAATCTGAGTGTGGAAGGTCGGAGTGCTCTACTCCATGTCTCATGATTGAGTGCTTTGAGAGCGTTGTTATGACTTGATTACTTACTAGCATGTGATATACCTATATGTATGGATAAGGTCATGAATATGGTTGAATATGATATATTGACTTTTTGTTGATTGATGATGCTATTTTATCCTTATCCCTGAGTTACATGCTAGCATTCCAACAACTAACTGTCTTCGGGCACTAAGTCCCCACGTGACATAGGGGTCGGAACATTGTCTTTTCTTCCTGTGCAGTGATTAGGTGATCGAAGCAGTTCGTGCATTGACTTAGGAATGGTGAGCTTCCTTATTTTAGAAGACATTCATTCTTGGTTTCCTATCTTTAGACTTAGTCTTAGTTGACTTGGTTTGGCTCTTGTCGGGGGCTTGTCCCAACATATTTATTTCTAAACATCAGTTTCAATTGATGTGTTGTGGATGATTGTGGACTTCGGTGTAATGGACAAATTGATGAATCTAATGAGGTTTTTAGACATGCTTAATTTATGAATTCTAGCATTGTTTCCGCTATCTTATTATATGGTTGGGATTCACCCGACCCTTGTGATTGATGTGATGATGATTAGGTTGGGTTGTTGGGGCGACCTTCGGTTCATGTGGGATTAAGGGGCCCCTACAACATGGCCTGATTTTGGGGCGTGTCGTCTAATTCATTCCATGGTCTCCCACAACCTCAAAAAACAATCATTATTGCGCACAACACAATAAAGTTCATTAAAGTATACTAGAACAAAGCATTGCTCAAGCTAGAAACATAAGTTTTCTCGTCTAAATTCTATGTGATCATTTTGATTCTTAACTTGTTTTATTTACACCTTAAACACTATAAACATGTACTTAAACAAATAGATACTCAATTACACCACTAAAAACTCATTAAGCATACATAGTAGTCCACAAAACTAGGCTAAACTTGCATAGATAATGACACTAAGGAGTAGAAATACGCCTAAGATCACCACCCCATAATTAAAACCTTGTTCATCCTCGCAAAACTCTATATATATTTACATGGAGCGCCCTCCAAGGAAGACTCCAACATCCTATAAATAAGACACTAAAGCTAGATTATGATGGCAACATAAATAGCAAGTTTCATATTAAGCATGTCATATTACCATTAAAAACT
>NW_025837969.1:0-10636 GCF_002878395.1 Capsicum annuum | reverse complement strand
TTTTATAGGATTTTGAATGAATTTTGAGGGGTAGGTGGAGACTTGGAATTTTTCAAGTCCCTAGCCGGTACATCACTCGACTGATGCATCTGCTAAAGCGGCACTTGGGTCGCTTTAGCAGAGGCTACTTAAGAGGCTAGTTGGTTACTTAAGCGACTAGGATTGTCCGATTGAGGGTTGCTAAAACAAAGCTCAGTCCGCTAAAGCGGCTGTTGGTCTGCTTAAGTGAAGGAGGCTGATTTCGGCAAGTATTGCTTAAGAGGTACTTGGCCACTTAACTGGTCAAGTATCCACTTAAATGGAACCTGGGGGAATTAAATCTCCCACTTGCCTAATTGTCTCCCTATTTTTCTACAAGTTCAAGAGCGTGAAGCCATAGAGAGTGTGAAAAATTAGGGAAAGCATTTATTATGAGATTTTGGGGTGATTGTGAGCTTGGATTCCCATTTCTTCATCAAAATCTTGGTAAGTTTCCATTAATTTCATGGTTAATTTCTCAATTTATTCCCAAAATCATTAAATTTTTATTGTGTAGATTAAGGCATAATTTGAGCTCATTATTTACCCATTTTTTATGGTAAAGCTTAGGGGGATGTGTTGACGATTTCAAAAACACAATTCTACAAGCGAGCTTTGCATGGCATTTTTATGTGATTTTGGATCCAAAGCATAAAAATGTAATATGGGTACCACAGTTCTCGTATTGATGAGTAGATTATTTCTTGATAGTGTGGCATCGTTCGGAAGCTTTTTGAAAGGGAAAATCAACAACTTAGCATATTTCATTAGGCTTTCTTTGGTGTTCAGGTAGGCTTGGTTTACCTTCCTCATATATTAGTCTATATTATAGTATATTTATAATAATATGCTAGATATGGGTTGGAAATTAGGACTTGGCATTACATTTCGCATGAATGGAATTATTTAGTTGATTAAGGGATCAAAAACTAGGCATAAAGACTTAGCTACTCATCCTTTAGGCAGAAATGCAATCTTAGAACAAAAATGTGGATTATTTAATATCTAGTTGAGAAATTAGATACCTTAACCTATTTTAGGGTAGATTTTGCTTTAGAATGGATTTTGAGGATTAGAAGTGGGGCCCTCCGGCCAACCTAAGGCCAAGATTATTGCTAACTTCTTGTAGACTTAATAGACATGTATATCATTTGAATGTATATTTTAGTGCTTGAGTAGGCTATATACATGATGATTTATTCTATACTGGTACTTGGGAGATGATACTAGTTCCAGCTCGAGTTTGGCGATTTATGATATTGAGTTTTGGTTTGAGTCCGATGATTTATGATATGAGTTTTGGTTCAAGTCCAGCAAATAATGATACAAGTTTTGGTTCTAGTCTGTCATTGAGAGGATATTTATGAAGGTTATGAAACTGGTTCGAGTTCGGTGTTCACGATATGGAAGGATCTACGATTATAATTTTAAGATATGACTAATTAGTATAATTCTGGTTATTATTTCTCTTGATTGCACCCTCCGAGATTATAGGGGCCTATATTGGATTATTTAATTTATTGTACTTACAGTCTTATAGGGCGATAGTTTTGTAATGATAGCTATATTTTCTTTAATAGTATCATTCCTAATATTTATTTATGGTATTTGGAGCATTATTCTAAGTTTTCCCTCTTACCTTGACTTAACATTATTTATCTCGCAGTTTATTATATTCATATTATGATTTAGCTCAGTCAGACGATGATACCTACTAGATACTCATACTACACTTCTATATTTTTTTGGTGTAGATTCAAGTACTAAAGGTTGTCGTTGATGCCGAGATTTGTGTTGGTCGGAGTTCAAAGATATGGTGAGTTCTTGAAGCTGGAGTTGACCTTTCCTCCTTTTTTTGTTTTTCCTTAGTCTTTATATTTTTAAGATAATTATATATTTGATAATCTCATATTATTTTGGCTTAGAATATCTTGTACCGACACTACTATGTAGTGGGATATTATTATTTCTCTAATTATCCTCCATAATATTATTCCATAATTATTTCTTGTAAGCCTTTTACTTGCATTTTTCTAATATTTATGTCATTTTTTCCACCAAATTAGCCCATTATGTATAGCTTTGGGCTATAGTTTGGCTTACCTACTAGTGGGATAGA
This sequence comes from Capsicum annuum, assembly GCF_002878395.1. NCBI lineage: Eukaryota > Viridiplantae > Streptophyta > Magnoliopsida > Solanales > Solanaceae > Capsicum > Capsicum annuum. The sequence continues at coordinate 8,499 of NW_025837969.1, read as the reverse complement.
GAAGGTATCATCATGACTCAAAAATTAAGTCGTGATATATTGGTATCAGAGCACTAAGTTCACCAGTATTGGTACAAGAACAAGTGTCTATTAGAGGCCCGTGAATCAGAGATGATGTTTGTTTCTTTTCTTTGAGAGGTTATAGGACATTCTTAAGAGATCTCCACCTCTTTCACTCATTTTGTGCCAAGAGTCTTAGTTGGTTTCTAAAGACTCCTTTGGTTTCACTTTTTTACATATGGATAGGATACATGCTACCACTACACAAAACGAGGACTCCAAGGCCACAACTAGAGATCCTACCATAGTTTGAGGATAACCTAGAGGTAGCAGACAACTGAGATATTCATCCCCAGACAAAGACTAGGATAGGGGTCGTTTACCAATCCCTATTCCTTCATCTACACGAGAGATTCCTCCACCCTAGCCAGTGGTGGGATGGGGACCAGCCCAGGCTCCACTAGGGTTTATTTCTTTATCATAGCTTAGGGATATATTGGTTCAGCTCTTGGGTTTAGTTGGTGGTGCACCATCTAATGATGCTCAGTCTGGGAATCATAGTGGCACTGAGATAGAAGCATAGCCTATAGATACTGCTTCCAAAGTTGAAATTCCCCCAGCACTGATAGTTGCTTAATCAAAAGTCACCCAGCTTGCTATGTCTATTGAGAAGTAGAAAATGATGGGTAGATTTTTTATATTGACTCCGCCCAAGTTTTCTAGTGCACTGTGCGAGGATTCTTATGAGTTCTTGGTAGCTTACGAGGATAAGCTCTATAATTTAGGCCTAGTTGAGTTTCATAGTATGGAATACACTACCTTCTAGTTAGATTTTGCAACTTGACATTGGTGGAGAGGTTATCTTGGTTCCAGACCAATTGGATCTTCCCCTTTGACATGGACTTAGTTCTCTAAGGTCTTCATGGAGAAGTATATGCCTTGTAGTCTTAGAGAAAGTTCGATAGACCAGTTTTTGAGGTTAGATACTGACTGAGTATGAATTGATTTGATGCTTTGTTTAGGGATTGAGATGGCCTCTCCACATGGCTACACAGAGTTTGGCTGTTGATGTTGGACCCTTTATTGAGATTTCTGATCATGTGTAGATTATAGAGAAGGTGTATTGTTATGCCCAAAAGAAAAGCGATAATAAGTCATGATACTAGGGAAATTTTACTGGGAGTCATAGTGACTCACGGTTCAGAGGTAGTTGTTCTCAGGGTAGGTATCCTCTGCATAATCCATATCAATATCAGGGTCAGTCTAGTAGGCCCATTCATGTCAAACTTTGTATTATAGATGGGGTCGGTCTAGTTATAGTGATCATCCTGGCCAAAGTAATGTCCAGCCTTTGAGAGGTTCATCTTCTGGGTATTCTAGCAGCGGGGGTTATTCTAGGTCAGTTGGATCTTCTGTTTTCAGTACATTGTCTACGGCATGTTATGGTTATGGGGCCTTTAGCCATTTTTTAAGAGAGTGTCTCAGTCGTGTGGCAGTTGTTCCAGTAACTCAGAGCGTTCAATCTATTAGGGCAATACTGCCTCCAATTAGAGATGGTATGCATGGTCATTCGGGTGGTTCCCAAGGTACTCAAGGAGGTCCTCAAGTAGGTAAGTTAGGAGATCAGTTAGGAGACCATCCAGGTGGCGGGCTTGGTCAGTTAATTCCATACCTACTAGAACCGAGGTAGAGTCTTTGAATATTGCTATTATAGGTAAGATTTTAGTATTCTATCAACCGACCTTTGCTTTATTTGATCCAGGATCCACTTATTCTTATATATCAGCTTATTATGCCCCGCAGTTAAAGCTACCTTGGGATTCTTTATCTGTGTCATTATGTGTATCTACTCCCATCGGTGATTCTTTAGTAGTGGATCAAGTTTATAGAACTTGTGTTATGACTATTTGAGAGTTTGATACTTGGACTGATCTTATTGTGTTAGACATAGTGGATTTCAATGTGATTCAACATGAAATATAACAAACCTCACATCATACATGGAACATGCTCAAATCAAGTAGGATCATTATGGACTCTAAACCAAGCAATAGCACAAATTCAAAATCAAGCCAACATTGCACAAGAGTCATATAAATGAGCCCAAGAGTCTCAAAAGTAGTCATTCAACATAATCAACATGCTTTCACATTCAAAATCACTTTCATAATGTAATCACATGTGACACTAGCAAGAACATCTCACTTATTCCTAATACAAAAATTTTAAAATTTACTCCTAAAAATGGAAAGGGATATTGGGTTCAAAGGGCACCCCCTCAAAAAAGAATCAAAAAAAAAACAAAGGGTGGGTGAAGTGTTCCCCAACTACTGACACAAATAAAAACTAAACAAACAAAGAGAAAATATTTTTGCATTTTTTTCAAATTTACTCAAAAACTAGAAAACAACTAAGTCGTAGCACTTCACCTAAAACCATGGGAAGATTCCCCACCCCACACTTAAAAACATATTTTATCCCAAAAGTATAATTCAAAAGTAAGGATAGAAATACTCCCTAAGGCCTCTAGGCCTAGTTAGCACAATCTTTAGTCATTAATGAGGTCGGGTGGACCCCACACCTAGTCTTTTCCATGCTCCTTAGCTTAGATATCCGGTACTCAAACTTCCTTTAAACTTGTGACAAAACAAAAAGAAGTGAAATAAAACTAAAATACAAAAATAAAACACCTACCTTAACTTGGGTTGCCTCCCAAGCAACGCCTAATTTAGTGTCACAGCACGACCCACATCACTACTTTAACTATATTCCTTTATCCTCTTCCTCCTACTCGAAGGCCATCTTCTTACTCTTTTCTGGCCTCTTGTGTGTGTACTCTCAAGGTCTGTATCTTTTTCAACAATAGCCTTCTCAGTATCTTTTATCAGCTTCACCCTTTTGGGCATAACTGGTGGCTTGGGCAGCTCTATGAGATTTTTTGTAGAGGTCTTTTGTGGTGCACATTCCACCACCCCACGCTCATCCAATTTCATACTTGTAATCATGTACAAACCCTTTTAACACAAAGGCATATTGAGTGGTTTGTATACTTTGAAGATCATTTCTTCATCATCTAATCTCATTTTTAGAGTGCCCTCTGTAACATCAATCAATTCACCTTCCATCGCTAAGAATGGATGTTTTATATGTTCAGAACCCTATTATCTATATCATAATCAAGAACAATATAGTCAATAAGAATAATGAACTTACCAACCTTAATAAAAACATCTTAAATAATTTCTTTGGGATCCGCTCTAGTTTATTCGCTATTTGGAGCACCACAGAACATAGCCTCGACTTCTCTAAAGTAAGAGTATTAAATACTGATAGGGACACATAGGTTTATACTTACCCCCCAAATCACTCAAAGCATGGACCACATCATTATCATAAATTTGTTTAGGGAGGGTGAAACTCCTTGGATCCTTCAGCTTCTTCAAAATCTTCTTCATAACAACTGAACTACACTTCTCAATAAGCGCCACTGTCTTAATATCAATCAACTTTGTCTTATTGGTCACCACATCCTTTAAGTACTTAGCGCACTTGGTTATACCCTACAAAACATCTAATAATGGGAGGTTAATATGAAGTTCTCTGAATGTATCAAAGAACTTCTTGAAATATGCATCCTCATTATTCTTTTTAAGCCTTCGTAGGAATAGTGGTGGTGGTCTTTCTTGAACCCGCTTAGCTTCCTTAATTTTAGGGTACTCAGATTTCTCCAAAATTTTAGCATCTTTAGCTGCAACTTATGTCTTCTCTACTTGTTATGGGACTAACTCTGACTGTACCTCCTTATTTTTCAAAGGTGTCCTATCAGTGAGATCTCTACCACTCCTCAAGGTGATTGTCATAACCTAATTTAGATTCTCTGTATCACTAGGCAGCCTACCTTGAAGGTTGGTAATCTTCACCAGAACTAATTTCCCCAGCTATGTCTATAAATTCTTCTGAGAAAATTACAGATTTTTTATCTCAGAAGCAATTTGTTCTTGGTTGGACAAGATTTTATTAAATGACTCCTTAATATTACTGGCATGCATATTTTGCTACAGCTAAAACTACTGAGTCTGATTATTTCTCCATGAATAGTTAGGCTGACTCTACCACTTGTGGTTGTAGGTATTACTATAAGTTCTCTTGTATGTATTTAACCACTTCTTAGCTTCCTCCAAAAGTGAGAAAGGGAACAGAGTGAGCCTCACATAGTCTGTAGAAACTCCGGTGGCAATGAAGGAGTCACTAATCTTGAAAAATTTTGCAAATGAACCTGTGGATCCTCACATGATAAGCCAGTGAATTGCCCACTGGTGTGCAATAGTTGTACCATGTTCTGTTTGAGCTCAAATCTACCTCCATGTTTTGGTCTGCAAATGGCGGAGGTAACATTGGTTGCGAGTAGGATTACCACTTCGCAAGTTGTACTGTGGACTAGTGGATCTTCAGCCATAGTTGTAGGAATAGCTTTCTCTTGTTGAATTTGAGGTATCCGATAGAGAAGTGTTGTTTCTCTCCTTAGCTGATGTATGCGTTGCTCAAGTTCAGGAAATGGGTCAACCGAATCCCTTTCCCTTGCCAGCTTACTTTTTAGGCTTGTACCTACAAATTTAGAAGCTAAGATCAAGTTATTATCATTTATGAAACTAAATAGCAAAACTAAAAGTAAGGTAGTTTCCAATATACAAGTCTTCAATAACAGCGCCAAGAACTTGTTGCACCTGAGCACAGACGCAAGTGTACATGATCACCCAAGTAGTAAAGTGGTCTTTAAAAGCCAAATATCGATCTCACAGGGACTTGTGCTCAACAACACTCTAATTCTAGTACCACCACAAAGATTAAACAAGTGTGAGAATAACCAATAATGCGTGAGATTTGAAAACATACAATAATTGTAAACGATGTGATAATATAAAGTGCTTGATCACTAATGGGGAGAAATCCACGGTTAAGGCACTACGAACAATCCTACTTAGCTATACAATCTCATTAGTTTAGTTAATTACCTTGGTTGTTGATTCACGGTGTTGATAACATGACTATGGTCTTCCGAGCCTCTAATGTCTATCTAACTTAACCCTACAACGACATCATTGAGCGGGGATGCGATAACTAAGTTAAATGCATTTATATCTCATCCCATATATGAACCAAATCTAGAGAATTAGGTATATTCCTATCCTAAATGCAAATCTTAACTTCAATCCCTTGAATGTTTAAGATCCTACCCCATACATTCCACATTCTAATCTATCGTTCCTCCTTCCGGGCTCACAAAAGAAATATGTGTTTATTCTAAAGGTCGTGACTCTGTAGAATAGTAAATACAGGGATATATGAACAACCAATAATGATAATCAACATAAACCAACTCAAATATAAGCTTAAGTAATCATGTTCTTGGCCTCGACCCTAGATGAGGGTGTTTAGCTACTCGTGGATTTACAACGAATCGCAATTAAGAAATTCATGTATAAAAACTAAAGGAAAGATTAAAACCCTAAGATAAGCCTCCTCAAGTGTATTTCAAGCCCCAAAAGTTGCCCAAGGTGTGTACAACACGCCATTAACGTGGAGATCCAAGGGCGAAGCATACCCTTGTGCTCAGATTTTCCAAATTTCATCCAAGTAAGCTCCATCCATTTGGGGTTGAGTTCCTCACGTTGTGGGTGCTTTTCCATCATCGTTCGACCTTGTTTTCCTCCCAGGTATCAACTATAACATCTCCCAAGGCATACTATATCATCAAACACCATGAATTAATGCTTAAACACACAATAGATTTCATCAATACAAGCTAGAACACACAAAGCTCAAACTAAGAACACTAGTTTTTTCATCTAAACTCTAAGCTTTGATTCTAAACTTGTTTTCAACACATCATAAAAATTATAAACAAGTAGTTTAACACTTAGATTCTCAATTATATAATTATTAACTCTTTTTGCACATAAGGATTCCTCCCAACTAGGCTAAATATGTAGCTCCTAAGATCAGCTCTTCCACAAAGGTCAATCTCTTATCCAACTGAACTGAGTCCCACCAAAGCACATGAGACTCATTGGGAATGTAATGTTACAATAAAGAAATAGGGAAAACTAGATGAACAATGGCAAAATCTAGGGGTAAGGCTAACTCATAAGCCACATCTCTAATTGTGCGAAGAATCTCAAAAGGTCCAATATATCAAAGGTTGAGCTTTCCTTTCCTTCCGAACCTTATCACACCCTTCATTGGCAATACTCAAAGGAATACTCAATCTCTAACTTCAAACCTCAAGGCATAAAATTTAGGATCTACATAAGCCTTCTGCCAACTATGTGCTGCCCTCAAGCTATCCTAAATCATCTTGACTTTGTACAACGACTCATGAAGTAAGTCAATACCATGGGGCCTAATCTCATCGGTCTCAAACCATCCAATCAAAGATCGACAATACCTACCATATAATTTCTCAAATGGTGCCATCTCAGTACTCGAATGGTAGTTATTATTATAAGCAAACACCACCAAAGCTAAGTGATGTCCCAATAACCACCAAAATCCATAACGCAAGCTCGGAGAATATCTTTGAGAACCTGAATAGTCTTCTCCAACTGCCCGTCAGTCTAAGGGTGAAAAGTTGTGCTAAGATATACCTAAGTACCAAACTCCTCCTAAAAATCTCTCCAGAATCTATATGTGAATATCGAGCCTTAGTCTGAAATAATAGATAAAGGCACACCATGCAGGCAAACTATCTCACAAACATAGATACAAGCTAACTCTCGACAATGAAGGATATCTGAATAGGAAGGAAACGTGTCAATTTGGTAACCTAATCTACAGTGACCCAAATACCATCAGAACCATAAAAGGTGTGAGGCAACCCACTAATGAAATCCATAGTGATTCTCTCTTACTTCGACTCGAGAATGAGCAATCTCTAAATTAAGCCACCAGGCCTTTAATGATCGACCTACACCTACTGACAACATAGTCAATGAGCTACAACATCTGCCATATCTCTCTTCATGCCACTCCACTAATAGTACTACCTCAAATCTCTATACATCTTAGTTGTACCAGGGTGAATAGAATATCTGGAGCTGTGAGCCTCCCACAATATCGATTAAATCAATTTACCAACCAACAAAACATAATTGCAACTATCATACCTCAGAATACCTTTTAAATCCATACTATCTCTCTTAGACTCGCCACTTAGCACCTAATCACGGATAATACAAAGTATCATATCCTTAAATTAGACTCTAAATTTGCTTAAGTAAGGTAGACCTCACCTTAACACTCGTAAGAATTCTCCTGGAGTCAGAAATGTCAAGTCATACTATCAAGTTAGCTAAGGACTGGATATCCTATGCCAACAGACTCTAAGAAACTAAGATAAAAGCCAAGCTACCTATACTCACCTACTACTGGCTCAAGGCTTCTACTACCATATTCGTCTCTCCCAAATGGTATAAAATAGATATGTCATAATACTTAAGCAACTCCATCCATCTATACTGCCTAGAATTAAGCTCTCTCTAAGTCATAAGATATTGAAGGCCAGGATAATTGGTGTAGATCTCAAAATGCATGCCATATAGATAGTGCCTCAAATTATTAAGTGCCAAAACCACTGTCGCCAGTTCCAAATCAAGAGTGAGGTAGCTGCACTCATTCACCTTCAGCTGCCTTAATGTATAAGCAATAACTCAAGCCTAATGCATCACCATACAATCCAAACAAATACTAGAATCATTATAATATGTGATAAATCCCATATCATTGATAGGAAGAGACAGATAGGGGTTGAAGTGAGAAAATCTTTAAGCATTAGAAAGCTCAACTCATACTCCTCGAGCCACTAAAAGAAAACTCCACCATCTAGGTTAGTCTGGTCATCAGAGCTATAATATCAGTAAAACCCTCAACAAACTGGCTATAGTACCTGGCCAAACTAATAAAGCTTCAAACTTTATATGCAGATGTAAGCCTGACCCAATTATGAATAGTCTCAATCTGTACTGGGTCTACCATAATCCAATCCTTAGCCACCACATGTCCGAGAAATGTTACTGACTCGAGCTAGAACTCCCACTTTGAGAACTTGGAAAAAACCCTATGATCTCTTAAAGTCTAGAGAACAATCCTCAAATGTTGCATATGCTCCTCATTAATCCATGAATACATAAGAATGTCGTCGATGAACACAATCACGAAGTAATCCAAATATGGTATAAACACACGGTTCATCAAATCCATTAATGCAGTTGGGGAATTAGTCAACCCAAAAGACATCACCATGAACTCATAATGACCATAACGAGTCCTAAAGGTTGTATTTTAGATGTCCTTATCTTGAATACTCAACTAATGGTGACAGAACCTCAAGTCAATCTTAGAGAACATCAATTCTCCCTGAAGCTGGTCAACTAAATCATTAATGCATGGCATAGGATACCTATTCTTCACTATCACCTTATTAAGCTGCATGTATTTAATACA
>NW_025837968.1:0-5861 GCF_002878395.1 Capsicum annuum | reverse complement strand
ATGAGTCAAGGTAAGAGTGGAAACTTGAAGTGAAAGATCATGGAAATAAACCCTGTCTAAGCTTTTGTTTTTGATCCATGTTATGGATATAGTGTTGTTTGTGTTTCTAATTCGTGTGGTGTGTTCTTTTAGGATCCTTTGTGAGCTTTATATGATGATATATGGATGATATAGAGGCTTGAAAATCATTGGAAAGACACCACAAGACAAGGTATGGAAGGAGGAAAGACTAATACTTAACCAAAATTCGGAGGACAATTTCCAGTAGCATCATACTATTAGCATGCATCGCATGCTCTAGTGCTATGAAATACAGGGTGTGACACATGCTCCATTCCATAGGAATAGAGGGTACGACACACGCTCCACTTCACACTTGGCCTTTTCAAGCTAATTTGACTCTTACAGGGAATTGTCTTACCCTAATGCTATATATACATGTTGTATCATGTTTTTACACATTTTTTGACATATTTTGTATATCAAGGGGATGCTACAGCTTCATTATTAGGTTTTTATTAATTTTATTTAGTTCATACTTGGTTTTAGTCATTAATTACAACCTTGTGCTTACGATTATGACTATGCGTGGCTAAACACCCTTTTTTTGGGGTTGAAGCCAAGAATATGAGTATTATCGCTATGAATTAAGTTTGTTTTCTTTGATTATCACTATTGGTTGTTTTTTTATTCCTTTTTTAATTATTTTTTGGATTGATCACCCTTATAATACATATATTATTGATCTTGTGAACTCGAGAGAGGGAATAGGGAGATAGAACATTGGTAAAGCAGAGTATGGTTTGCATTTCTTCTTGAAATAAGGAATTCAAATTAGTATCTAGGACAGGGATGTACTTAGAAACCGTACTTGATTCACACATAGGATGATATTCTTAAAGAATTTTCACTTACATACCCACTCAACAATGTAGTTGTAATGTTCAACTTAGATAACAGATTAGAGGTTGGGAAACTATAATCATGCAATTAACTCTACGAATCAACAACCAAGATAAACAAGTTAACAAATGAAATCCAATAGCATAATATGATTGTTCAGAGTGCTTCAACCCTTGGTTTTATCTCATTGATTGTCTCAAGATCTTTACTTTTAGCATTATTTATTTTTCTACAATTACAAATTTACAAGCTCTTTTTGGTTACTCTCGCATCAATGGAATCTAAATTTTGAACAAAAATAAAATCGTCGCCAAATCAAGTCTCCGTGGAATCGATACTTGGCTTCTTGAAGGTCACTTTACTACTTGGTAGACTACATACACTTGTGTGTACGCTTGGGCGCTGTTAAGTTTTTGGTGCCATTACCGAGGACTTGTATGTTGTTAGTTGTTTATTTTAGTTTGTTAGTTGTTTATTTTAGTTTTACTTTCAGCTTTATTTGGTGTTTTTATGCTTGGTTTTGGTTTTGTTTTTGCAGGAAACAAGTTTTCAAAGTAGAAAGCTGGCAAGGGAACGAGAGTTGGTAGAACCAAGCTCCGAACTTGAGCAAGACTTTCATCAACACAGGAGAGAAACAACCCTTCTCCCGAGAATTTCTCAAATCAAAGAAGACCAAGAGAATACTGCTCCAATGGCTGAAGAACAATCAGCCCGAAGGATAGTTAGGGAAGTAATAGTCCCACTTCTAACAAACTTGACTTCCCCAATTCAAAGACCAGCAACTGGGGGGAATTTCGAGTTAAAACATAATATGGTGCAGCTTCTTATCAGCAGTGGACAATTTGCAGGGTTTTTACATGAGGATCTACAAGTCCACTTGTAGACCTTCATTGAGCTTACTGATACATTCATTCCGACTGGGTTGAGTCCAGATTATGTGAGACTGACACTGTTTCCCCATTCACTTTTGGGGGAAGCTAAAAGGTTGTTAAATGTTGAATTCACATTAGTTTTTTTCCATCAGGCAAGACTGTGAGACTTCACAGTGAGATAGTGATCTTTAAACAGAAGACTGATGAAAACCTCTATCATTCTTGGGAATGTTTCAAATATTTTCTTGGGGATTGTATACACCACCAATAGTCCAATGAGGTACTTGCTCATACTTTTGTAGAAGCTCTTGATAACAACACGAAGATTTTGTTAGATTCAGCTATAGGTGGTCAAGCACTGGAGTTGACTTATAATGAGTTGTACATATTACTGAACCACATAGCACATAGAAATCCAGAGTGGCATTCAAATTCTAGAAGTGCCACGAAAAGAATTGCAAGCGTATTGGAGGTGGACCAATTCACAGCCTTACCAGCACAGGTTTCTGCCTTATAAAATCTGATCAACACATCATTCAGCAGTATGACGTTGGGAACAGCATAACCTACAACCACAGTCAATGTCATCCAACAAGCTGCAGGTTGGTGTGAGGTATACAGAAATAGTGGTTATGTTGCGGCCATGTGTGCTTTAAATTCGAAATCTATGATGTATGTAGGCAATGCTCAAAGGACAAATTATGGTAATGCCTACAAAATGAAGTGGTAAACCCAACTACCAAATCAGCCATAGAATGGCCCACAACTGTAGACCCAATCAAATCAGTCAACGAGCAATATGGAAGAGATGTTGAAACAAATCTTAGCTGGTCAAGCACAATTGTTTGTGGATATGAAAAGTCAATAGACAAAATTGAAAATTAGCAAGAAGCCATAAGAAGTTTAGATTTGCAAGTGGGTTTATTATCACAGGTACTGAATATAAGAAAACAAGGTGGTTTGCCAGCAGATACAGAAAATCCAAAGTAGGTTATAGAAATTACCTTAACAAGTGGTAAAGAGCTATAAGGAGAACCTCCCAAGGCAACAAAGGAGGTATATGGTGATATGGTGACCCAACAGGTAAATGATGGAGTTGTTGAAAATTCAAGGAAGTCTGAGTACTTGAAAGAAAAAGTTGCTGAATTAGAAGTGAAGAAGACACTGCCACTACCATTCCCTCAAAGGTAAATAAAAGTGAAGGAGGATGCGCTGTTCCAAAAGTTCATGGATGCATTCAAGGAACTTCACATTAATTTACCTCTTTTAGATATTTTCCAAAGTATGCCCAAGTATGCAAAGTACTTAAGGGATGTGGTGGTGAAGAAGGTGAAATTGCAGGATGTGGGAGCAATAACACTCACTGAAGAGTGTAGTGTAGTAATTACATAGAAAATCCCTAAGAAATTAAAGGATCAGGGGAAGTTTGATATCCCTATTCAAATTAGGAGTAAAACAGTCCATGCACTGAGTGACTTAAGGGAAAACATAAATTTGATGCCCCTATCATTGTTTAAAATATTAGGCTTGGGAGAACCGAGATTGAACACCGTGGTGTTGTTGCTGGCAGATAGGATGTTTACATATCTGGATGGAATAATTGAGGATGTTCTCATTAAGTTTGGTAAATTCATTATACCTACTAACTTTATTGTTCTTGATTTTGAGGCAGATGAACAGGTACCAATCATCTTGGGGCATCCATTCTTAGCCACTGGAGGTTCCTTATAGATGTTAGAAAAGGCACGCTGAAGATGAGGTTAGGTGATGAAGAGGTGGTATTTAATGTTTACAAAGCACCAAATATAATGTCCCAAGTTAAAAATTTATATATGATCAATATTATAGAAAGGGACAAGTGTGAGGTGGTTACTCCACCAAAGACCTCTTTGGATTACCTGATTGAGCAGCCTGACATGAATCTATTGTTTTCTAATATGATAAAGGTTAAAGTGAAGAGAGAGGTTGGCCTAGAGAATGAAAACTCAAGAGGTCAGAAATGAACAAAAAAATAGTTCTCGAAAGGGAGTAAAAGGGTGAAGGAATATGGTTGAGTTGAGTTAGGTCGTGCCATGACACTAAACCAGGCATTGCTTTGGAGGCAACCTAAGTTAATTAGGTATGTTTTCTTATCAATTTTTAGTTTTTATTTCATGTAGTTTTGTGTTTTTGGTTGAGTCACAAGTTAATTAGAAGTCTGAGTACCATGAACTTGGGATAAAGAGCATGACAAAGATTGAGTATGGGGTCCCATGGTTTTCCTTTATGTGTGAAGATAATACTATCTAGGCCTAGAGAAATCAAGGAGACTTTCTATCTCTAACCTTTAAAATTCACTTTGGGGACAAAGTAGATTTTTAAGTGTGGGGTGGGGAAATTCCCAAATTTTGGCTTAGTTTAAATTTTTAGGTTAGGAATAAGTGAGATATTTGAGTTGGTGTTATATTTGATTGCATGAGCATATGAGTCTATTTGTAAAAGCATGTTGATTGAGTGAATTGCCACTTTTGATACTCTTAGGCTCATGTTTATGACTCTTGTGCTTGTTGTCTTAAAGTTGAATTTATGCTATTGTTTGGTTAGGAGTATATGATGATCCTATTGAGTTGAGCATATGCCAAGTGTGTGTGAGGTATTTGTATATTCATTGTTGTATGAGATGTCTAGAACTTATCCGGTGTGTGTGTGAAGCGAAATAAAGAATATGGGTTTAGGAGATTATATAGGCATTACTTTGATAGCCTTGTTTTATACCTTATATTTGTCCTACAGTTCTGTATTATCTTAGTTAACCCCCATTGAGCCTTTATCCTTTTTCTTTGGTAGCCTCATATATAGCCTAGTCCCTTCTTTGATGGACCATAATTTGATCCAAAGAGCTCCTAAGTGCTTTAATAAAAAATTAATTGAGCAAGGAGTTTGGAAAATAAAGAAGAAAAAGGTGAAATTGATGCCCCAAGGTAATAGTTCTTGGTGTATAATTGATGTGTGGTGGATGGATGTGATATAATTTTAATTAAAAATACTGCCATGATTGTGAAAAGAGAAATTAATTCTTGTGGTAGTAAACTATGCGTCCACCATGTGTTTGTGAAAATGCTTAAAAGAGATGGGGTGAAAAGAAAAGATATGGGTAGACAAAAATGGTGTAATTTGGTTGTTGGAGAGTGATTTTAAATGTATAATGTAGTGTATTAAAGCCCTTAAAGAGGTTAGTTACTATTTCCAAATAGTTCCTACCCGTCCTTTAGCCTACATTACAACCCAAAAAAGTCCTAATTAATCCTAAACTTTACATTCTGATATTAGTGGAGTATTACACTAAGGGAAAGCCTATGTTTCATTGTGTTCAACTTGTGAATTCTTTGTGAGAGTGAGCATCATTTGATTCTTGTACCATCATATTTTGAATTGCTTAATTGTGAGTGATTTGGGTAACTCTTTTGTTGTGAGGGGCACATGTTTGATGAATGTGGGTGACTTTTATGATGTCCTTGAGTGAGAAATATGCATGAGTTTTCCACTAGGTGAGTCAATTCTTGATGCTAGGATGTTTTGGAGTAGTGTTCATAAGCTTTCAATCATGTAAATAACATGCTTAGTGTAGTAACTTGCATTCTATATAGTCATTGTAGTACTAGCTTGGATGTCTTAAACTTAGTAGAGGTGTAGAGTTTCCGTAGTTAATAATTATTATAGTTAAAGTTGTTTGAGGACGAACAAGGCTTTAAGTGTGGGGTGGTGATGTTGGGTGTATTTATGCATTCTAGCGTCACTATGTTAGCCTTTTAGCCTTGTTTTGAGAATTATTCAATGCTATATGGGTTGATAATGAGTTATACATGTGTAAAAAAGTGTTAAAGCGTGGATTTAAAAGGTTTAAAGTGAATTCCAAGTAATTCGGTACTTTAAAGAGTCAATTAGTGTTCAATGGAGAAAACTAGTCTTTCTAGCTTGAGCTAGTTGTTTGTGTAGTCTATCTCATTGGATTCTATTGTGTTCTATTTTTTAATTATGGTTTTAAATGTGAAACAAGTTTTTAGAAGTGTATAAAGTTCAAATGAGTCAAGGTAAGAGTGGAAACTT
>NW_025837967.1:0-2940 GCF_002878395.1 Capsicum annuum | reverse complement strand
TTATTCTGTTGTTGATAGCGAATCCGATAGTGGTCTTCAAAAGGGTCTTCAAATTCTTAAGATTAGAGGACTATTTTGGAGTTGTTTTTTGTTTCTCTTTTTTATCCCGTGTCATTTGGATCAGAGCAGAGTTCACGGGTTCGAATCCCGCTTACACCATGCCCAGGTTTGTGGACGAACCTTTCTCAAAAGAAAAGGGGAATGATGGCACCCAAAGGGTGCCCACCTATCTCGGGTTGGCCTTGGTTGGGGATGTGGGTCGGGTTCATGCCCCATATGGTTTAGGGCCTACAAAGGGTGGGTTACGCCTCTCTCTATCAGCTATAGCTTTTAGTGCAGTTGGTTAGCGGTTCACTCTTAAGGTTACGGGTACGACCACGGGGATGCTTGTCTGTGAGATGTATTGAACCTGAGACTTGGAGTGTGAAAGTTAAGTGCAAATGAGGACATAAAAAGGGTCCAAAATTGTCCATATAATGCTCTCCAAGGGCACCCACTTGAAGACTTGAGACTAAGGGGTCATTTTGGACATTTCACACCTTGTTTGTAAACTACTATATAAGGAACCTTTTAGGCCATTTGTTAAGAGAATTTTTCTGAATATGGATGTTGTATAACACTTAGAAACATTTCCACTCTAATAAGAGAAGACCACAAATTTGAAACTTGTACCTTGGGAAATCAACTTGAGTGTGGAATCACTCATGTTGGATTCAAGCTTGGAAATGCTGGATGCTTGGGAGATCGAGGCTATTCCTGTACCAACGTAAGAGGTAGGTTTGTGTTGTGTGTAGTATTAAAGGTACACGAGTGTAACAATTCCTGGGTTGTTAATATTATTCCTTCATTTGGTCTATCTACCTATCTTTATCTTATTGAACTTTGTAGATTCATAGTGGACTGTTTTTGTGTCTTTGTTGAATCTGAATTTTTTAACCATTGTGTTCATCTTGTTCATCTTATATTGTGGTTGTTTTGGTGTTGAAAAACACACCTCTTTATCTTGTTATTGTGTTGTTGATAGCGAATCCGAGAGTGGTCTTCAAAAGGGTCCTCAAATGCTTAAGATTAGTGGACTATTTTGGAGTTATTTTGTGGTTCTTTTTATTTCCCGTATCATTCGGTATCAGAGTGGAGGTCACGGGTTTGAATCCCGCTTACACCATGCGCAGGTTCGAGGAAAAAACTTTTTCAAAAGAAAGGGAGAATGATGGCACCCAAAGGGTGCCCACCTATCTCGGGTTGGCCTTGGTTGGGGGTGTGGGTCGGGTTCATGCCTCGTATGTTTTAGGACCGATAAAGGGTGGGTTGCGCCTCTCTCTATCAGCTATAGCTTTTAGTGCAGTTGGTTAGCGGATCACTCTTAGGGTTATGGGTACGACCACGGGGTGCTCATTTGTGAGATGTATTGAACACGAGACTTGGAGTGTGAAAGTGAAGTGCAAATGAGGACATAAAAAGGGTCCAAAATTGTCCATATAATACTCTCCAAGGGCACCCACTTGAAGACTTGAGACTAAGGGGGCATTTTTGACATTTCACACCTTGTTTGTAAACTACTATATAAGGAACCTTTTAGGTCATTTGTTAGGAGACTTTTGCTTAATATAGATGCTGCATAACACTTAGAAACATTTCCTCTCTAAGGAGAGAAGACCACAAATCTGAAACTTGTAACTAGGGAAATCAACTTGAGTGTAGAATCACTCATGTTGGATTCAAGCTTGGAAATGCTGGATGCTTGGGAGATCGAGGCTATTCCTGTACCAACGTAAGAGATAGGTTTGTGTTGTGTGTAGTATTAAAGGTACAGGAGTGTAACAAGTCCTGGGTTGTTAATATTATTCCTTCATTTGGACTATCTACCTATCTTATTTAACTTTGTAGATTCATAGTGGACTGTTTTTGTGTCTTTGTTGAATCCAAATTTTGTAACCATTGTGTTCATCTTGTTCATCTCATATTGTGGCTGTTTCGTTGTTGAAAAACACACCTCTTTATCCTGTTATTGTGTTGTTGATAGCGAATCTGAGAGTGGTTTTCAAAAGGGTCCTCAAATCCTTAAGATTAGTGGACTATTTTGGAGGTGTTTTGTGCTCCTCTTTTTTTTCCCGTATCATTTGGTATCAGAGCGGAGGTCACGGGTTCGAATCTCGCTTACACGATGCGCAGGTTTGATGATGAACATTTCTCAAAAGAAAAGAGGAATGATGGCACCCAAAGGGTGGCCTCCTGTCTTGGGTTTGCCTTGGTTGGGGGTGTGGGTCGGCTTTGTGCCCTGTATGGTTCAGGGCCTATAAAGGGTGGGTTGCGCCTCTCTCTATCAACTATAACTTTTAGTGCAGTTGGTTAGCGGTTCACTCTTAAGGTTACAGGTACGACAATGAGAATGCATGTTTGTGAGATGTATTGAACCCGAGACTTGGAGTGTGAAAGTGAAGTACAAATGAGGACTTTAAAAGGGTCCAAAATTGTCCATATAATGCTCTCCAAGGGCACCCACTTGAAGACTTAAGACTAAGGGGTCATTTTGGACATTTCACACCTTGTTTGTAAACTACTATATAAGGAACCTTTTATATCAATTGTTAGGAGACTTTTGCTGAATATGGATGTTGTATAAAACTTAGAAACATTTCCTCTCTAAGGAAAGAAGACCACAAATCTAAAACTTGTAACTTGGGAAATCAACTTGAGTGTGGAATCACTCATGTTGGATTCAAGCTTTGAAATGTTGGATGCTTGGGAGATCGAGGTCACTCCTGTACCAACGTAAGAGATAGGTTTGTGTTGTGTGTAGTATTAAAGGTCCAAGAGAGTAACAAGTCCTGGGTTGTTAATATTATTCCTTCATTTGGTCTATCTACCTATCTTTATCTTATTGAACTTTGTAGATTCATAGTGGACTGTTTTTGTGTCTTTGTTGAATCCGAATTTTGT
>NW_025837966.1:0-1118 GCF_002878395.1 Capsicum annuum | reverse complement strand
ATATATAGCAGTTGATTTTGAAGTCAGTCCCGAAATCCTAACAGAGCTTTTTGCAGTCTCTACCCTGGTGGGTAAATCCATCAAATCCTGGAGGGTATACAGGAACTGTCCGGTTGTGGTATCTCAAAAAGTCACTTCAGCAGACTTAGTTGAATTAGAGATGATTGATTTTGATATCATTCTCGAAATGGATTGGCTTCATTCCTGCTATGCCTTAGTCGACTGCAGAAAAAAAATTGTCCAGTTTCAGTTTCCAAATAAACCCATCCTAGAGTGGAGGGGTAGTACTTCATCACTTAGGGGTTAGCTCATTTCTTACCTTCGGGCTAGAAAATGATATCTAAGGGGTGCGTCGACCATCCTGTTCGAGTCCAGGACTCTAGATCAGAAACCCTTACTCTTGAATCTGTATCAGTAGCTTGTGAATTCCTAGGGGTGCTTCCAGAAGATCTTCCCGGAGTTCCTCCCGAAAGGAAAATTAATTTTAGAATCAATCTTCTTCCAGATACTCAGCCCATCCCAATTCCTCCATATAAAATAGCTCCAGCAAAACTCAGAGAATTAAAAAAGTAGTTAAAGGATTCTTAGATAAGGGATTCATTAGACCCAGTGTGTCCCCGTGGGGAGCACCAGTTCTATTCATACAAAAGAAAGATGGTTCTCTCAGAATGTACATTGACTACCGTCAGATAAATAAAGTTACGATTAAGAACAAGTATCCACTTCCCAGAATCGATGACATATTTAACCAACTTTAGGGAGCCATCTATTTCTCTAAGATAGGCATCAGATTAAGCTATCATCAGCTCAGAGTCAAGGAATATGACATCCTAAAAATAGCCTTCAAAACTCAATATTGTCACTTTGAATTCTTGTCCTACAATGGGGTTTTTTCTAAGTATGGGGTATTCGCTTTCTCTAAGTGTTTAAAGTATCTGATTAATATCCGGTTTGGAAGTTGGTCAGCCTGAAAGTGTGGTCTCAGCTAAGGTAAGCGTTGACCCTATTGGTGGTCCCATCGCTAAGATAACATTAGGAGAAAACTGAAGTAATTGCCATTAAGACTTGTTAGATCCCATAGGACGTAGATGTATTGATATAATTTATTATAGGTTGAA
>NW_025837965.1:0-5840 GCF_002878395.1 Capsicum annuum | reverse complement strand
TGAGATACTGTCTGAGAAAGCCCTATCTTTAGAACTTGAGCTTCACTGCTCTATTACCTTGAAAGTAAGGTGGAATTAATATGAGTAAAGTATGATGAGAATATGCATGAGTTTCTTAGAGAACCTTGCTATAGCATGATCTGAGATATAAAAGAAGGGAAACTGTTCCTAAAACATCTCATAGCCTCCTACACATATGTGTGGTGCCCAATACATGCATGTACAAGACTCTACTAGATGCGGATTTTAGACTTCCTAGGACTCTAATGAACCTTAGGCTCTGATACCAAGTTTGTAACACCCCAATTTTCTGAACCGAAATGCTACACGGTGCTGATAACCCTAAAGGACCACAAGATAACCCATGACTAATATCTGTATACTATAATATATGACATAATAATGTGGAAAAACATGGACAATAGGCCATAAGGTTCAACTGAATAAGATATCTGACAAACATAAAATCCATATAGGTGGTAAATACCCAAAAACAACTGAAGTCTGAATCAAATATAAACTAAATCTAAAAGCCTCAAAATACTGTCTGGGTAAGTAGTTGAAGGAATATGTCTCCAACTAACTCCATCTAGAAAAACTAAACAAAAATAATACAAGAAATAAAATAATATTTTTCTCAAATGGATGAGGATTCACTATAAATCAATGACTGGAATGCTACTGCTGATCTCGAATATGTGCCTCTGAACCTATGGTGTAACATAAGAGAAAGCACCATAGTGCAAATACGTTAGTACGTCTGATTATACTGAGTATACGAGTGAGGTAGGCTAAATGTAAAGGGTTATATGCATGAACAATACTGACTAATATGGTTATGAGAATACATACATGCATAAGCAATTATAACTAAACTAGTGGAGATACTGACTACTAAGTCTGAATACTGACAACATGAGTGTACTGATACTGAGATACTGAATGGATGAATGACTATTTCTGACAGTTTGAATTATGAAGAGCTGGTCTGATTAACTATATCTGATAGTCCTAAAATCGAGTACTGATAGCGTGAGTTTACTGATATCTAATATAACTGGCAGATGAGTTCTGATAGTTGATATAGCTAATCACATGAGTTTTTACAACTGACATATCTAATAACATGAGTGACTAAATCTGATAGCCCTGATACTGATTACTGGTAACATAAGTAACTATATCTGACAGCCCTGAATCTGATTGAACTATCTTAGTCCCGTACTGTATTTGATTTGACTATATCTGACAGTCCTGATATACTGAAATCTGAGGAACTATCTGAGTTCTTTTACTGAGGCTAAGACTAAAACTGTGTGAGGTAATTGTTTAACCGACATGCTCTATGTATGCTATTATAGCTGAGCTGGGGTTCAATCTCTACCCTGACTGGAAGCATATCAATACCGCGCCACTGGTAAAGACAACATGTGAGTAAGCCTCATATAACAGGTAACTCTAAGAATAGTAATAACCCTCATATAACAGGTAACTCTAGTAAGAAAGTGATAACCTTCATATAATAGGTTAAGACACCTTATCTACCACCATATAACATGCTGTGATATCTCAACCTATGCTGGCTACATAGTTCTGGAATGCCAGGATGACTGCTAAGAATCACACCCTCATATAACAGGTGAGTGTCCATCCGTGGGTTCACTTAGTGCTAACTTCGACTCCCATTTGAAGAGACTGAACATGATTAACTAAGATGAACTGAATAACTGAACTGAACTGATACTGATTAGCTGGATTGATACTAGTGGTATTATTTAGCGGAGCTAAACTTAGTTTACTAAATTTGAATGACTGACGGAATATACTGAGTTCTGAGGACCGGTTGAGAGTACTAAAGTTACTGAGATTAACTGTGAATACTGAGGTTGCTGAGGTTACTTAGTACTGAGATTACTGAGATTATTGGACTACTGAGATTACTGAATTTTCTTGAGTCACGTGACTCTGAGATTACTGAGAGTACTGGACTACTGAGATTACTAATTTTTCCTAAGTCACATGACTGGCTGAATTCTATAGATCATGGTTTAACTGAGAGTATCATGATAACATGACATGGCTCTAGGCACATAGCTATATTTTTTGGGTACGAATACCCCCAGGACTCGATAAAAGAAAACTGACACACATGACATGACATGGTCACAAGATTGGAGTCCACAATTCATAATATCATAAGTAGGGGATAATACACCACATGTAGTTTTCAACATCTTGTGCATAGTAGGAGTGCATGGAATATATATATCATGTACATATTATATCACTCAATTATCATAAATGCTTCATACCATAACAATAGCAACAAAACAATAGTATGGAACTCATATTGAATAATATAGTTAACATAGACTTGTCATGTAGATAATATGAGACCATGTAAACATGAAATTCCTAGCGTTCTAAGTATTTTATCAAACACCTTGCATGCACTCTTTAAAGCATAGGTGTGTTCATAAATTTACATAGCATTAACCTATCCAAATTCATGGATTCAAACTACATGATCAAAACCTTCATGAAAATTCATCAAATCACTACTCTATAGCATAACCACAACCACCAACATGAATACAATCATATTACCACAAAACATTTATTATTTAGTATTTAAAGATTGATTCTTGAACTCCATGGACAAAAGGAATCCGTGGATGAACACTACGCATACCTTAGTGATTGAATCTTGAAAGAGATCTAATGTTTCTGAAGGTTCTTGAAGAAATCCTTAGTCTTGCACTTAAGGAGATGATCTTTAGAGAAAACCCTAATCTTGTGGTTGAGAGTGTATGAGAGAGCTTTTTGAGATGTTTAACTAAATAGAATGGAAAATAATATGTTTATTGAGGGTTATAAGTCATGGGAAGTGAAGGAAAAAGACCAAAATACCCTTAATATATGTTCCTCAATTGCTGGGAATAATAGCTGACGACATTCATGAAAAGCCATCATACTGGTGATAGGTCATCACGAATTGTCGTCACAAAAAGGTGGATTCTTGGTTTTCTATTTAAGGTGTACGACATTGGTGATAGGCTATCACGGGAGTGATGGCTTGTCACAAAATTTCATCACTAGGGGTGAAAATCTACCCAGGGCTGACGACATTGGTGATAGGCCATCACGGGCATGAGAACTTGTCACAAAATGTCGTCACTGGGTTTCCCAGCCTGACGTGCCGGAGTAAAATAGGTATAACTCCTTGATCTGATATCGGATTTAGGAAAAATTGGTATCGTTGGAAAGATAATTCAAAAAGATTTCATTTTATATATAGTAAGACACCCAGTTTGTCATATACAATGGTTTATGTTCGATTGAAGTTGACCCAAGTTTTGACGCTCACTAAAACTTGAACGATAGGAAAGATTTCAACTTGTACTTGAGTTAGGGGATCTCTATGATCTAAATTCATGCTAAAATAGATTCCCACACTACATAATTGATTAACACTTTAATTTTACCTAGGAGTTGAGGCTTTTGAAACATTTACGCATAGGAATAATGGATTTTCATCCTAGTTCAAAATGTAGGGTATTACAATATCTTCCCCTTGGGAACATTCATCCTCGAATGAGACTGGCTAAGATGAGAGAAAAGAAAACTGACATTGATATAGAGCATGAACAACTGATCATGATTTCATGGCTAACATGATTGATAAGCTGAACATATCATACTGAACATGCATATCAGATGCATGCATAACTGATTCATAAGTACACGAGGGAGAGTATTGATAAGATGATCACGCATATCTGATGCGCAAATATATGATTGAACTGTCTTATAATCATGCAAATAAATATGCAATGGTAAAGATACCAAGTTTGAACTGGGAACTGATCATGGAGCAGAATACCAAGTTTGTATTAAAATTTGGACATGAGAATGAGTAAGCTCAAAGAAGACTGCTACCATGAACTGAAAATATCGATGAGTCTGAGATTGATTACTCAACATGCATGAGCGGAGACATAAGAACATAACTGAGTTTGGAATATGATACATGAACTAAACTGAGTCTCTAATGCGTGACATGAATAGAGTATTGTATTGTGGCTACACTGAGCCATTGAGTACATGGCTTACTGCTAAGTTTTGAAGCTAGAGGGTCGGATCATAAGTAACACTTCCTCCAAGATAGATTCATCAAATAAAATGATTTGATTAAATCAAGGAAGTTTGAGGGCTATAGTGTATCTCCCCATTGGGACACTATGTCCCTTAAAGGATCTTAGAATGACCTTGCTAATTGAGGAAGTTGAAGTGATGCACAAGGAACCTAGGTACAAAATTGTAACTCATTATCTAAGATCTGAAATTGAAGCGTGATGCACGAATGCATGGATATACTAACTTATCTGATTAACTGAGTAACTGGTAACTAAATACTGGGTAAGCAAAACTAAATTATACTTAATCTGAGTGGTTGGGTTGAGGCCATAAAGCATTATGCATATGAGAAGGGACTGACTGAGTAACCTGAGGTAACTGATCATGGATTTCATCAAAGCTATATTGTCTGATAGTGTAGGACCAAGCGTATTACATGATTTGGAAATATTCCATAAACTGAGGTATTGGAATACCTATAACTGAGTAGCTAATAACAGTATGTTATGGTCAAGCAAGTCTAAAACTAAACTGAATTTCTGAGCTGAATATAGATTTGAAGATGACACTATAACTTAAGACTGTTACTGGGATCCATACTGGAACTAAATGCTGGGTCCCGATAACTGAATACTGAAACTGAGGTTTTAACTAATACTGAAGTTCTTAATTCTGAGACTGAGCACTAATTACTGAGTGTTGAGTATGAAAACTATAACTGATATAGCAACAGAGTTATGATAGTAGCGCCATGAAGGTTTACATAAGTCAAGGATCTGAATATACATTCACACTCTAATTTTTTTTCCAATTTCTAAGTACTACCTCTTGCTATCCCTTTTCTTGCATACTAACAGGATATTCAAGCCTATCTTCATATCTACATGCTCGTATAAAACATGCACGGAATAATCTGCTCTTAACATGAAACATTACTCTCTCCCATCTAAGCAATTTCTCAACACTACACTATTCTCATAAAGAGAGCTCATGAAGGGTTAAATCAGGAGAACCTGAAACATGAATAGATACTCACTGAAATTGACACATGATTGAAACCTGAGAAATAGAATATCAACAACATAGATTTACCAAAAAGGTCTGAACTGAGTATATATATGATATAGTTTGAATTTATCTAATCAATGGGGGCGTAGCATGAGTCATGGAAACTGAGTATACTAGGGAGCATGATATGTGTACATGAGTCATGAGCTGCATAACCTGACTCTAGAATTTCTGAGTTCATGGAACATGATTTGTATCATTGAGTGATCTAGAACTGAACGCCCACACAATTCTATGGAATACGTGTGAACATAAGATATATCCATGGAATCTGAGACATGAAGCATGCACAGGCACTATGCTGACTGAAGTACGAAGCTTTACGCTAAGATAAGGATGGGTTGGGAATCGCCTTCCCTAACTACTTTTTTGTACATACTGACACTACTACTGGAATTTGAGAGCCTAACTTGGGTACTTGATCTACCATCTCCCCCTTGGATTTAAGCCATCATCATAAGTGTATGAACACTAAACTAATCTTTAAACTGCACTGAAATCATCATCACATACTTACACTCTGATCAACACATGCTCGCCTTACTAAACACATCATCTACCTCTATTTTCTCACATACTACTAATGTCACATCCACACCTTTATGCCTAATTTCAAGTTAATAAACTTAAATTTC
>NW_025837964.1:0-2579 GCF_002878395.1 Capsicum annuum | reverse complement strand
TCATCATATAGAAACCTCAACACTGACTAACTTAGAATTCTCAACTTCTCTTTCTACTAGTTCAATCTAGAGATTCAAACTTAAATTAACTGAAACTGAGGTACTACCCTTTCATTCAAGGACTAGTTCATCAAGAAACTAAAGTGGAATGAATCTATTACAGAAATTAACTAAAGGGGTTTTTTTTATGAAATAGTCTAACCGAGCAATTTCTGTAAACTCATCTGGATGGAATAGATTTACCTACTGAGGTAAGCACTAAGAAAGGTTCTATAACCGGAAGGAAGAAAAAGATTAGATTGAGAGTTTAACTTGAGCTTATGCTCACTTACATGACATGATTACTGAAAGAAGAGAAACTCTTCCTAAAACATCTCATAGCCTGCTATCCATAAGTGTGGCACACTACACATCCATGCACAAGACTCTATGCGATGTGGCTTTTCAGATTCCCTAGGACACTATTGAACCTTAGGCTCCGATACCAAGTTTGTAATGACCTGGGACTACCCACCAGTCGTCACATGGTGCTTGCGACCCCAAAAGACCACAAGCTAACCCATAATTGATATCTACTGTGAGCACTAAACAATAATACTCAAATAATTGCAGAATAATAGGCTAAAATATCATAAGTTTCAAAACATCTAAACTACTAATAATGAATACTAACATCTGAATCTGAAATACTGTCTGAAAATCTAGTCTGAAAAGACTTTAACTAAATTTGTCTTAAACAAATGAAAAAAGTATCGGTTTTCATTAATTTTAATGACCTCTAATAAGGAATGATTTTACCATAAATAATTAATTTTTAACTCTTAGATATTAGGAAAAAATAGTAGAAAGCCGATTTTGTCTAAAGCAAGGACTTTTAATGATGGATAAAAAGTTCAAACGATATTTTAAGGTGCTTCACACTTTTAATATAGATAGATAGATAGATAGACAGACAGATAGACAGACAGACAGACAGACAGATAGATAGATAGATAGATAGATAGATAGATAGATAGATAGATAGATAGATAGATAGATCAAAAGAAAATATGCATATACGAAAGTACATAAAAACTGATTACACATCAAGTAACATATAAAAGCAAACACATGAAATGCATATGCAAATGCAATGCAAGGGATGATGAAATTAATATCTTTAAATTCATCATAGGTAGACAAAGATTTTATGGACAAACATGCCTAGGAGCATTTGCAGTCTAATTCTTGATCTAGTCAACCTCTAGGTATGCTTCACTAACCATTGAGTAACAGTTTAAATAGAAAACTCACATTCCAAATTGTTCAAAGAAATAGAATATATTAGGTGGGTTTTTGACCCTTAACTCTAGAAAATAAAAATAAAAAGATTTAAAATGAATAAGTTATTCATTGAGCAAGATTGTGAAATACATTAATGACACCCTTAATTAATGATAAGGATTAAGTTGAAAAAAATAATTAATGCTTTCTTGATATTTTAAATTGAAAATTATTTAAAACAAATATTTTTTGTAAACATGCCAACTAATGTTTTGAACGAAAGTAGTATAATAATAGCTTGTTGCATAGAGATGAAACTGAATCTAAAATTGAGGAAAGAAAAAATGGATGGAAAGTAAAAAATGTGTATTTACTTTATAGAAAAAGTGTACTCTCACAATGGTGGGATGAAGAAACTATTTCATTCTTAAATATAGAAGCATTATTTAATGTAGATTGTGAGTCAAGAAGAAGAAAGTCTCGCGCTATCATCGTCGTTGCTCACTCGGCTCGACAAGATGAAATTAATGGAGGTCACTGGTCAGTTTAAGTTTAATGGTACGTTTGGTCATGCCATATGAAATTATGATTTGGAATCACGATCTAATCTATAATATATTAAAAGTGTGAAGAACTTTAGAAAAGTGATTTGAATTTTTTGTACTTTATGAAAAGATTTTATAATAGACAAAATCGTCTTTTTACTATTTTTCATGAACTATTATTTAATTATTTTAATAATATTAACTCCTATAATATATGGGATCATTCATTTAAACTATATGGTAACAATTCTTTATAAGTTAGAAGTCCTAAAATATATGGTAAGAAGTGACTTTTATTTTGTAATCTGTACATTTAATTGTCCAATTTCACCTATATATTTATTTTAACCGTACTAAAATTCAATCCCATAACATGGCAAGATCTAAATGAAAACATTACATTTTCGTGCAAAATAACATAGGTTGGTTTGTTTATTTACGTCACTAGCAGCTACTCCTAATTATTTTATTTGTTTTGATTTGTGTGCGTGAAATTAAATTTATGTTGATCATATGTTGTCAATCTCTCATTCTTCTTCTTTTTTTTTAGAAAAAATTTGTTTGATCTGATTGATTTTTTTTAAATTTACGTGTAACATATATATATATATATATATATATATATATATATATATATATATATATTCACCAAGAATTTTCTCTTTGTTGTAGTCAAACTTGGCGGTTTGATCAGTTTCAGCTTCCTTCACGTTAAGTTTGGAATGCTTGCCATAATTCTTGCTATTGCACAATCTATCAATGCAAACCTAC
>NW_025837963.1:0-9422 GCF_002878395.1 Capsicum annuum | reverse complement strand
GATTGTGACTTTGTTCAACTGACGGTAGCCAATACATATTCTAAGAGAACCGTCTTTCTTACGCATGAATAAAACTGGTGCACCCTATAGGGAAATATTGGGCCTCATCAATCCCTTATCTAGGAGATCTTTCAATTGTTCTTTCAACTCTTTAAGTTTGGCTAGAGCCATTTTGAATGGCAGAAGAGATATAGGCTGGGTATCTGGAAGAAGGTCTATTCTGAAGTCAATTTTTCTTTTGGGAGAAATTTTGGGAAGATCTTTAGGGAACACATCTAGAAATTCCCTCACCACTAAAACTGACTCAAGATTAGGAGTCTTAGAATTAGAGTCTTTGACTCAAACAAGATAATAAATACACCTCTTAGCTATCATCTTTCTCGCTCTAAGGTACGAAACAAGCTGACCCTTAAAAGTTGTAGTACTACCCCTCTATTCAAGGACTGGTTTATTTAGAAACTGAAAATAAACTTATCTATTTCTACAATCCACTGAAGCATAGCATGAATGGAGCCAATCCATGCTGAGAATGATGTTGAAATTTGGCATTTCTAACACTATAAAGTCTACTGAAGTAACTTTCTGCGATACTGTAACTAGGCAGTTCCTATATAACTGCCAAGCTACGATAGAATTACCCACTAGGGTATACCATAAGAAAGGTTCCACTAAGATTTTGGGGCTGACTCTGAAGTTAACGACTATATAAAGGGTTATAAAAGAAAGAGATGCTCCGGGATCTAGTAGAGCATAAATATGTAAATAAAAGACTTCCAATGTACCAGTAGCCATATTAAGAGAACTTTCCTGATCGTGTCAGGACTAAAGTGCATAAAGCCTATTCTGACGCTGACCACAAGTAGCACTGGAAACACCGCCCTGCTGAGTTAGGCAGTCGACTGGAGCCGATGATTGATGGGACTGGCCCTATTGGTGCGAATCCCTACCTTTCTGAGAAACTACCCGAAACTATCAGATCTGATGGCCTGGCTTTCCACACCCAAAGCATACTTCACTACCATCTCTACACTCACCCTGATGGTTTCTACCATATTTTAGGCTAAAAAGATCCGTATAACCACTGTTTACACTTTCTTGAGACTTAGGGCCTGGCGCTCTATCCCTATTATTATTTCTAAATATGGATACTGGGGCACTAGCTAAATATGGGGCAGGATTGAAGATTTCTGGTGGACCTGAGGATGATTACTACTCTATGACTTCGGCTGAGTGAAATTAAAGCTACCTATTTTAGACTTCTTGTTTTCTTTCTCTTTCTCTTTAAGCTTCTGCTCCTCAATCTATTCAGCATAGACCATAAGCATAGATATGTCAATCCCCTTAATTAATATCACAGTTGTCATGACCCGAGCTG
Organism: Capsicum annuum; assembly: GCF_002878395.1. NCBI lineage: Eukaryota > Viridiplantae > Streptophyta > Magnoliopsida > Solanales > Solanaceae > Capsicum > Capsicum annuum. Next base: position 8,047 of record NW_025837963.1, on the reverse strand, counting down.
AGGCCCTGGCCATAATGAGCATCTCAAACCATAAAGGCCCGAGCGCCCTTCTCTATCTGGTAATCATGCACAATATTCATATGATAAAATAAAATTTGTAGAAAAACAACACATAATGGAACCATGGTTAATCTCATAAACTTTAAACAATTAAAAAGGAATTTCTGAATACTCTAAGCATGTGACACCCGTCTGCGAAATCTCTAACATTACATAATTCATCATAGATCTAAAACTAAACTGGGAAAAGGTCCCCAGTTAGAACATAAACTAAATGAATGAAAATGTTCTGTAAACCTGGCCTTACGGAATAGGAGAGGCTCACTAACTGTAAATCTCTGAAACACAACTCTACTGCTTAGTTGAACCTCGGGACTGTGCCTCAGATCTTGAAATATAGGGGTCTATATAGATGTACTTGTATGCAGAACCATCTAAAAATAAAATAATAAGATATAAAGTAAGTGAGAGAATTTCATCAAAAGTGCGTCATCATCAACCATTTGAAAATCCATGGGCATAGTAAATAGGCTTTTAAAATAGTTCTGAAAATCAACTCGACATCTTTGTATTAGTTTTGAGCTAGGTGGTACACGCTACAAATCTGATATTCCATGGTGTATATGAAATCTGCCATTTACTCAGTGAGTAATCCCCCAACCCAAGTTTTCCACAAGGGTTGGAGTGTCTAATTCTTATATGCCACAAGGCACTAGGCCAGCGTATAATCCCTCTAGGGGATATAATAACCCATTTTGTAAAAACACGACTTCAAGCAATGAGTTTTCTAAACTCGTGCCATGTTCAGGTAACCACTTAACATCTCTTAAGCCTATTTTTAACCTTTTCTAAACATGAATCTTTCAAAACTCAAAGTCTGAAAATCTAATTGAAATCTGACTTCTATTCTGTTCTAAGTATGTCATTGTATTGTCTAATTTTGGTATCGTCATACCAAGACTTGCAAGTCGTATGTCTAGGCCATATAAAAATTTACATTAGTGTTTTCAATCAATTGATTCAGTTGACCACCAAAAAACATTCAACAATACAAAAGAATTATTCTTATCAAAATATATATCAACTATGTAGGAATTCTCTCTTTTCAATATTTCAACAATCATGTGGTGGTGAATTTCTCAAAAAAATCATGCAATTAAATAACTCTTAATTTTTAAATAAAAAAGGTAACATAATGTGAGAGAGAAAATTCGTTCTTCATGCTCTCAATTCACACTTTAAAACTGAAAACACATTTATATATACGCATGAGTAGATTTCAATTTAACATAAGGCCTCAAGACCAAAATCATACATCATATGAAGTATTTGAAATACTTACTTTCCATTGTAATTCAAGCTTTTCATGAAAACATGATTTCTCAATATTTGAAACATTAATATAAAGATTTAACCATGCCCATGTAGTTAGGAAAGCCCTACATACCTTATGTTGTTTTAGTTTGAAGATTGGAACAATAATCTTAACCCTTTTCTTGAAATCTTAAAATTAGAGTATGAACTCTTGATCTTTGAGAGAGAGGTTAGGGTTTTGTTCTTGATAAATTTGAGTGAATATGGGCATATTATGCCCTAAAAATATTTTAATCATTATTTAATATGACTAGGAATTGTAGGGAAAAGATGAGACTGCCCCTCAGACTTAAAAGTTGTAGAAAAATCCTGTTTTTATGTCTCACCGCTGAGCAGTATTGGCCCACTACTATAGGCACCACTGAGCGGTGTAATAGAGGTGATCTAGTGTTTTGAACAATTGCAATTTTGTCATTTACCGCTAAGTGGTATTGGCTCCACCACTGATGAACAAGGTCAGGCCTAAACAATCGAGTTTTACCCACTTCATACCACCCAATTGGTTATCTATATCTCCTCTCATAAAGTTCTTTAAAAAGAGCCATCTGAATACTGGCATGGCAGCTATTGTTGAAGGAGAACTCTATTAATGGAAAATGATCCATCCAACTACCTTTGAAGTCAATTACACAGGCCTTCAACATATCCTCAAGGGTCTGAATGGTGCACTCATCTTGTGCATCAGTTTGGGGGTGGAAGGCGGTACTCAGGTTCTCTTGGGTACCTAAACCCCTCTGAAAAGACTTCCAAAACTATGAAGAGAATTGCCTACCTCGATCGGATATAATGGATACCGGTGCCCCATGCAAGTGAACTATTTCCTCAATGTACATCTTGGTATAATCAGCTCCCAAATAGTTAGTCCTCTCCGGCAGAAAGTGAGATGACTTGGTCATCCGATCTACAATCACCCAAATAGAGTCATATTGGTTTCGGGACTGTAGAAGCCTCATAATAAAATCCATATTGCTCATCTCCTATTTTCACATAGGTAAAGCTATCTCTATGGAAGTACCCCCTGGTCTCAAATGTTCTACCTTGACTTGTTGAAAATCTAAGCACTTAGAAATAAAATCAACAACATCATATTTCATATTGTTCCACCAATAAATCGTCTTAAGATCATGGTACATTTTAGTAGAGATTTGGTGAACAACATACCTCAAAGTGTGAGCCTTATTAAGAATCCTCTCTTGTAAACCATCCACGTTCAGTACACATAGCCTACCCAGATTTCTCAAAATCCTATCACCTTCAATTTTAAATGCCATGACCTTCTGTTGACTAATATCTTTCTTAATCTGAATCAAGGTGGGGTCTTCATCCTGCTTTTCCTTAACTTCAGCACATAAGGAGGACTTAACTATCTCATGAATGAATAGTCTCCTATTTTTGGAATCCATAAGTCTAACTCCCAAATTTTCTAACCAGTGAATATCTTTCACCATCTCTCTATACCCTTTATCAACATGAGAAAGACTACCTATTGAGAACATACTAATAATGTTGGCCACCAGATTTGCCTTGCTCAGATGCTTTTAAGATCTTATAAAAATTCTCTCACAGAATGAACCTTAGGGTGTGTCAAGTGACGCATAATTTTGGCCCAAAAAGATTGAGAAGTGACTTCTTAAGTGAGTATCATTTTAACCATATAGAATTTCCCTAATTTTGACTTTTTATCATATGGAAAATTTGATAAGCTTTCCATCGATATAAGATTCGCGCAAATCCAATACCCGGGTAAGAAGTTATGGCTAATTTAAGTCCTAGTCGTAAAAAAAGTGCCATTTTAGTGCATGGCGCAATGCGGAGAGGGTCTATTTGACAATTGTCAATTTTCAGTGGAACTCCATGATAGTGGGGCATCGCGGAGGACCCTAACTTCCCAATAGTCAATTTCCAGTGGCCTAGCGCTATTGTGTCGCGTTAAGCTGAAGTTTCAAGTCCCAACCAGTGAGACAACACGATGGCTCCGCGTCGCGGTGACTCCCAAATTCCCATTTGTCAATTTCTATTGAGCAACCGCAACAGTGGTGTATTGCGGTGGACCATACAATCCGGTTCTAAATTCAATTTTTCCACCTTCATACATAAGTTAGAAAGGGCACTTTGGACTTTTTTCAAGTCTCTTAAACCGTGCAAACACTAAATAGATCATGTACAAGTATTTTATGAAATTTTTCTCTAGTTTTCTCTCAGCAAGAAACCTAAGTATCCAAAACCTTTTCCAAGAATCTCAAGAATCCATCATAGATTTTCTAAATTGAGTCAAGATTCAAGGTTCCTAAGTCAAGGGCTTCAAGAATCCTCATACAACTGTATGAATAGAGTTCCAAAAGCGATAGTTCATCCAGAGATTCTAATTCAAGGTATGTAGGGTTTTGAACAAGGGTAATCCTTTCACCCTTGTGCCCAAAGGCTTATTTAAACTATAATTCTCTCCAATTTATGAGATTTTACATGAAATTGAATTAGGGTTTTTCACCCATTATTATCAATTACAATATTTTGATGCTTCCCATGAATTGAGAGTCTAATGATATAATTTTCATATGTTTTCTTTAGAAATTACAGCTGGGTCTATACCCCATTATTTTAATCCTTGAGAAGTTAATAGTTGAAATATTTGAAACATTGAAGTATATGAGTATGTTGAGATTTTGAGATAAATTGCTGAAATTTCTAGATTTCTACATGAGTTATGAATCTATATGCTATCTATTATGCTTTTGATGAGTTCTAACTTGAGATTGAATTATGGGTTATTAAGCCCTACTTAAGACTTTAGATTTTAAGAACTATTGTGCTATCAGCACCCATGATTTGAGTATTCTGAGATTACTGAGAAATGTTTTGACCTAATGGTCATTGAGTTTTGAAATCCACTCTACTACATAAGATTACAGATTTAATTATTGAGTTCTTATCAAACCATCAAATTATTCTAAAGTGGGCTTTCATGAGATGAGCGAGATAAACTAAAGGGAATAGTATTTAGCACCGAGTTGGGTATGTTACCACAGTTTGTTACCCCAGAACTACGTGCCACCATAGGTTGGGCCTAAGACTGAGATGATTGTTGGTCCTAAGGCCGAGATATTGGGCCCGAGGCTGAGATAAATGATCACTGAATTGAGGTTATATTCCCTGGAAAAGAGTATGATGCTCCTTCCCAACGTGGGGTCTCTTCCTTAGGAAGACAAAATGTTGGACTTCATGTAGCTCGCATAGTTTATGTCAGTTAAGAGAATCTCCCTAAACTAAAGTATTTTCCATTAAGATAAGATATTTTCCTTTAAAACTAAAATACTTTCCCTTGATATGAGTATTTTTCCCTAAAGCTTGAAATGAGATATTTTCCTAACATGAATGAAATGCCTTCAAGTATGTTCCAAAGTTATATGATTTCAACTTCCAAGTATTTTAGTTCAAAAGAGATGTGAGTTTTTGAGCATTGAAGAAGTTTTACCCTCCATAAGACATATGCATAAGTTGAAAGTACTGCTTAAAGTTTCCTTTAGCCTTTAGTAATGAGAATAAGAGAAGAGTACAAATTTCAAAGCTAAAAGTATAATGACTCACAAGATTTTGTTACATGTTCCATTTTACATGATTCATGAGCTTTAAATTTTATACTTATTCAAGCCATGTAAGTCATTACTTATTACATGCATGATTTGATTAAAGAGTGTTGATATTATTTTATATAAATGCATACACCCCCACATACTCAGTACATTCTTAAGTGCTGATCCACATATATGTCTATGTGCTACATTATCTTATAATGTAGGTTCAGGTGCTCAGTCCTAACCTCATCAATGATTTTCGAGCACCTACATCTACATTCGTAGAGTGGTGAGTCCTCATGGTTAGAGGACCTATATATAGACATCTATATATTTTGAAAGACTATGTTAATATTTCCAGTTTATTTTGAGTCAGTTGGGGACCTATCCCAATGGCTCTCTAGTTCATAGATTAGTAGCGGCTTTGTCAAACTAGTTGTCAGATTGTGATTGTGTTAAGAATTCCAGTATTGTGGTCATTTAGACCAAGTATTTTTATCTGTACTTCCCCTTCATATGATAGGACTATGCTAATGTTTAAATTATTTCATCTTGAAATGAGTGTTATTAGTAGAAATATGCTCAAAGGGTTAGCTTGGGGCTACTTGTAGCCTTAAGCACCGTTTGACATCCCGGGAGGCAATTTTGGGTCATTACAAACTTGGTATCAGTGCCTAAGGTTTTTTTAGGAGTCCTAGGGAGTCTGATAAGCCACGTTATATAGAGTCATGATCGTCGGTGTGTAGCACGCCATATCTATGAGCAAAAGGTTAAAAGATATTTTAGGAAAAAGTTGTTTCTTCTTTAAGATGCTATCGTGCCTATAGTTGTCCCTCTCATCTAATAATTTGTGGTCTTCTATTTTTAGAAAATGCCTCTCCGAAGAGCGAATATCCATGGAAACAATGATGAACAACCCCCACTTGTTGATTCTTTGAATGAGACGGTGTCTCATACTGAGTTTTGGGTAGCCTTTCAGGCGTTAGCCCAAGAAGTTACCGCTAATGTTCGGACCAATAACCAGGCCGCAGATGCTAATTAGTAGGAAGGTGATATAGCCACAGCTAGAATCCATAATTTCATGCAGATGAGTCTGCCAGAGTTTTATGGGTCCAAGGCAGGTGAGAACCCATAGTTGTAACTTGAGGAGGTGAGAAACATTATGCAGGCGATGTATGTTTCTGAGGAAGAAAGTATTAAGTTGGCTTTTTACAGGTTAAAGGACATAGCTTATGACTAGGTTGTATCATGGAGGAAGGGTAGAGGTAAGGATGCTGCTCCTATAACTTGGTAGGTATTCCAAGATGTATTCTTAGAAAAGTTCTTTCTGCTTGACATGAGGGAAGAAAAAATTAAGGACTTGAGGCAGGGTTCCATGACTGTTAAGTAGTACTGCTTGAAGTTCAACCAGTTGGCCAAGTATGCTCCAGATTTGATTTCTGACACCCGAGCTAGTTTGAGCAAGTTCATGATAGGTGTTTCTAGTTTGGTGCTAAAGGAGTGTAGGACTGTGATTCTATATAGGGATATGGATCTAGCTAGGTTGATAATCCATGACCAACAGATAGAGGCAAATAAAATTAGGGAGAGAGATCGAGTGAGGGGTTACAAGAGGGCTAGATTTTAAAAGTTTGAGTTTAGCCAGCCTAGGATCCATGGAGGGAACCGCCCTCAGTTTTAAAGGCATCTATTTATGCCAGCACTTTCATCAGCTAGTGTTCCCGTACCTAGAAGTAGGTAGGAGCAGGGGGCAAATCCTTTATGTCTAGGTCACAAAATAGTGTAAGTAACAGACCCTATTATCCTCCTTGTGCTAAATATGGTAGGGATCATCCCGGTGAGTGTTTTGTAGATCTGAGGGGTTGTTTTTGTTATGGCAAGCAGGGTCACAAACTTAGAGATTGTCCTTATTCTAGACAGGGGAATAGAGATGCCCAACCTCAGGCGTAGGCTTCTAGTACACCAGCTCTTTTACCCCATCCTACCCCTGCTCAGGGTGCTTTATCTAGCACTACTGACGGTCAACGCCAGAACAGATTCTATGCCTTACCATACTATCAGGAGAAGGACGACTCTCCCGATATTGTTACTGGTATGCTCCGCATATTTTGTTTTGATGTTTATGTGTTGTTGGACCTTGGGTCAAGTCTCTCGTATGTGACCCCACATGTAGCTGTGAATTTCAAAATGAGTCCTAAAAAGATTCCTGAACCTTTCCTAGTCTCCACACTCGTAGGGGCATCAGTTATTGCTAAACAAGTGTATAGAGATTGTCCTACTACTATTCTTCATAGATTCATACTTGCTGATTTGATAGAGTTAGACATAGTGGAGTTTGACCTTATTCTGGGTATGGATTGGCTTCATTCTTGTTATTCATCTATAGACTGTCGTACCCGTGTGGTCAAGTTTTAGTTTCCTGATGAACCATCTTTTAAGTGGTTCGAGAGTTCAGTATTTCCCAAGAGTCATTTTATCTCCTATCTCAAAGCCAAAAAGCTAATATCTAAAGGTTTCATCTATCACTTAGTTAGAGTCAAAGACACTAAGTCCGAGCCTCTAACTATGCAGTCCGTCGATATTGTTAATGAGTTTCTAGATGTTTTTTCGAAAGATCTTCCAGGGGTACCTCCCGATAGAGAGATAGAATTTGGGATTGACCTTCTTCCCGATACTCAGCCTATTTTTATTTAGCCATACCATTTGGCACCTGCAGAGCTTAAGGAGTTAAAATAGCAACTCAAAAATTTTTTAGACAAAGGTTTCATAAGGCCCAGTATTTCTCCTCTGAGCGCACCTATCTTATTTGTGCGAAAGAAAAATGGTTCTTTGTGTATGTGTATTGACTATCGTCAGCTTAACAAGGTCATAGTAAAATATAAGTATCCTCTTCCGAGAATTGATGACTTATTTGATCAATTGCAAGGTGTAAGTTATTTCTCCAAGATAGACCTTAGATCTGGCTATCATCAACTTAAAGTAAGGGAATATGATATTTCAAAGGTAGCCTTCCGAACCCGCTATGGTCACTTTGAGTTTCTAGTCATGTCTTTTAGGCTAACCAATACCCAGCAACTTTTATGGACCTCATGAATTGAGTG
>NW_025837962.1:0-6752 GCF_002878395.1 Capsicum annuum | reverse complement strand
ATCCCAGTATAGTCAAGCTGAAATAGTCAGTCAGAGATCAAAAGGTAAAAGTTTTCTCCTAAGGGGGAGATAGTATGTTGCATTGCTAGGGTCGTCTATGTGTGGAAGGAGTAGATGACTTGAGGCAACAAATTCTTACAGAAGCACATGGCGCGCGTTCCTAGATTCATCTAGGGGCCATAAAAATGTATCGTGATTTGTGGGAAATCTATTGGTGGAGTGGGATGAAAAGGGATATCGCAGAGTTTGTAGCTAAGTACTCTACATGTCAGCAGCTTAAGATTGGGAAGCCTAGTGGGTCCATACAGGAGTTCAATATTCCCACATAGAAATGGGAAAAAGTGAACATAGACTTTGTGATGGGTTTGCCTCATACTCATCATCAACAGATTCCATATGGGTTATCGTAGATAGGAAGACCAAATCAGATCATTTCTTTCCAATTCATGCCTCTTATTAAGTCGAGGACTACGCTAAACTATATATTAGGGTGTTGGTCAGGTTATACGAGTCCCAGTATCCATCCTCTCAAATAGAGGTACCCAATTTACCTCTCACTTCAGGAAAGCATTCCAAAAGGTTCTTGGTGCCCAAGTTCATCTCAGTATAACCTTCCACCCTTACACAGATGGTCAAACAGGAAGGACTATTCAGACTCTAGAAACTAGAGATAATTCTAAACTACTCTAAACCCATATATCACCCTCATCTATATAGACTAAGCGAACGCCTAGTCTGGTAATCTGATGTACTTCCTAAGCTAACTTCTTCTTACTGTCATCCATATGAGCAACACTACCTATAGATAGTCTATTGAGAGGGTCGGCCACTATATTGGCCTTGCCCAAATGATAGAGGATACTCATGTCATAATCTTTCAAGAGCTCTAACCACCTTCTCTGATGAAGATTGAGATCTTTTTTAGAAAAGACATTCTAAAGACTTATGATCTATGAAGACATCTACATGAACTCCGTAGAGATAATGCCTCCAAATCTTCAAGGCAAAGACTACGGCTGCTAACTTAAGATCATGAGTAGGATAATTTTTGTCATGGGGTTTAAGCTATCTGGAGGCGTAGACTATGACCTTACCATGCTACATGAGGACACAACCTAAACCCACTCTGCATGTATCACATTACACTACAAACCCATCTAGACCATCTGGAAGAGCTAAAACTGGAGCTGAGGTGAGTCGAGTCTTCAACTTTTGAAAACTTTCTCACTATGATCTGACCACCAAAACTTGATTTTCATCTAAGTCAATCTGGTCATAGGGATGCAATAGAAGAAAATCCCTCTACAAACCATCTGTAATAGCCAGCCAAACCTAAGAAACTCCTAATATCTGATGGTGAGATAGGTCTATGCTAGTTTCTTACCTCTTTTGTCTTTTGAGGATCTACTCTAATACCATCACCCAAATAATATGACCAGGGAATGCTATTGACCTTTGCCAAAATCTGCACTTACTAAATTTGGCGAATAGCTGATGATCTATGAGAGTCAGAAGTACTATTTTGAGATAGTCTGTATGATCTCGCGCACTGTAGGAATAGACCAGAATATTATCTATGAAGACTATGATGAATATGTCCAAGTACTATTTGAACACACGGTTCATCAAGTCCATGAAAGCTGCTGGGGCATTGGTAAGACCAAATGACATGACTAGGAATTTAAAGTGACCATACCAAGTATGAAAAGTTGTTTTTTAAATGTCACCTTCTCTGACTCTGAGATGAGTCTGAGGTCTACCTTAGAGAAATAATTTACACCCTAAAGTTAGTCAAATAATTCATTAATTCTGGAAAGAGGATACTTGTTCTTGACCATGACATTATTAAGTTTACGGCAGTCTATGCGCATTCTGGGAGAACTATCTTTCTTGTACACGAATAATATCGGTACACCCCACGGGGAAACATTGGTCCTGATGAATCCCTTATCTAGGAGATCCTTCAATTGTTCTTTCAATTCTTTGAGTTCTGCTAGTGCCATTATGTATGGCAGAATAGAGATAGGTTGTATCTAGAAGAAGATCAATGTCAAAGTTTGTTTTCCTTTCGAAAGGAATTCTTGGAAGATATTCAGGAAAGATATCTGAATATCCATTCACACATGGAACGGATTCAAGACTGGGAGTTTCAGAATTGGAATCCTTAACATGAACAAGATGATAGACACATCCCTTAGATATCATTTTCTATGCCCAAAGGTAGGAAACAAACTGAACCCTGAAAGCGGATATACAACCCTTCCACTCAAGGACGAGTTCATTTGGGAACTGAAACTGGACTATCCTATTTCTGCATTTAACTATGGCATAACAGGAATAAATCCAATCCAAGCCGAGAATGATATCAAAATCAGTCATCTCTAATTTAACTAGATCTGTTGAAGTGACTTTCTAAAATATCATAATCGAGCAGTTCCTGTATACCTGCTGGGCTATGAAGGTTTTACCCATGGGGGTAAAGACTAAAAAAGGCTCTGATAGAATTTCGAGACTGATCTGAAATCAACTGCTATATAGGGAGTAACAAAAGACATGGAAGCACCTAGATCTAACAAAGAGTAAACATCTACATGAAAGATCTATAATGTACCAGTAACTATATTAGAAGAATTTTCCTGATATTGCTAGGACTGGAGATCATAGAGTCTGTTTGGGCGTTGCCCACTAGTAGCACAAGAGGTGGCACCCTTCTGATTTGGGCAACCAAACTGAGCTGAGGAGCAGAGATGACTCTAATAACTTGACTGAGGGCAGTCTCTAACACTCTGGCTTTGCTTGCCACAACAAAAACAGATATCGCTTACCACAAGTTTGACAAAAGGGACTAGTTCGGTCACTTTTAACAATACCCTGAGACTTAGATCTTGGTGCTCTATCTTTTTTACCCTCTCTGAACTTAGGAACTGGAGTACTGGCTGACGAAGGAGCTGGAACTAATGACTTAGGATGAATCTAAGAGCGATTGCCTCCCTCTGACTTAGGCTGACTAAAATTAAAGCTACCTGTCCTAGCTCTCTTAATATTCTCCTCCCTCTGCTTAATCTTATGCTCCTCTATCTACTGAGCATGATTCATAAACCTGGATAAAGTCACGTCACTATTTAACATGGCGGATCTGCACTTATTAACCATGCTATCATTTACCCCTGAAATGAACTTAGTCATCTTGGCCCTGCTATCTACAACGTCTTTCACCATCATATTACCCTACCTAAGGTTGATGAATTCTAACACCGTAGTTTCTCTACGCTCTAGGGGAAAGAATCTATCAAAGAAAACAGAAGCAAACTCTTCCCACTCTACAAGCACTGCATCATCTGGCCTTTCTGACTTCCACTGTTTAAACCAAGTGTGAGAAACATCCTGTAACTGATATGCAGCTAGCTCAACACTCTTACTAGAATGAACCCCCATTATGTCTATAACCTTTTGTACCTGATCTATGAATTCCTAAGGACCCTCATTTGACTTAGACCCAAGAAAGGATGGAGGATTTATTTGGGTGAAATCCCGAATCCTAGCTACAGCTGAATTGGCCACTGGGTTGGCCAAAATAATAGTTGGTTGTTCATTTTAAGCAGCAACTATGTTAGGAAGAGTAGTGAATGCAGCTTGGAATTCTGCGTAAGAACATGTTTGCCCAAAGGTTCTTTGGGCTGAGGGGCTGGTTGATTCCCGTTTCTTATTTTAGGAGGCATGTTTTGTAGAAGAAAGGGAGAAATGGATTAGATTGAGATATTTAATTGATATTATTCTCACTAGCATGACGTGAATACTAAAAGAGGGGAAACTATTCTTAAAACATCTTATAGCCTCCTGCACATAAATGTGGCGCTCAACACACCCATGTATAAGACTCTACTAGATGTAACTTTTAGACTTCCTGGGACTCTATTGAACCTTAGTCTTTGATACCAAGTTTTTAATTCCCCAAATCTAATACCCGGAATGCTACACGGTGCTCATGACCTCGAAGGACCACAAGCTAAACCATGACTGATATCTGTACCTGTATACTGCATAAAATACTTTATAATACAGAAACATGAACTAAAGGCCATAAGGTTCAAAACTGAGACATATTATTTGATTAAAATGTAATATTTGGTAGGGGTATGAAATACCCAAAACAACTGGAATAAGCTATTTGAACATACTATAGTCTAGAAAGCCTCTAAAATGTGACTGTCTAAATAACGAGTTGATAGGACATGACCCCAACTAAATCCAACTAATAAAATAATTACTTAGATAATAAAATAATGATTATTTTCTCGAAATATGAGGACTCAATTCTAACTCTGACAGCTAAGACTGGAATCTACTGATGCTCTGGAGCTCGTGTCTCTGAACCTATGGTATAAGACACCATAATGCAAATGCGTCAGTACTTTAAATATACTGGTATGAATGTGAGGTAGGCTGAATGCATGGGGTTCATATGCATGAACAATAATAATAGCAAACTGACTATCATGATCATGAGAATACATGAATGAGACATAACAACTGACACTGATATCGTGATAACATAATTACTGAATCTGAATACTGATAACATGACATACTGATAACTAATATAACTGATAACATAAGTGACTATATCTAACAGTCCTGAATCTAATGGAACTAGCTGAGTCCTGTACTGTATCTGAGTTGTTTGTATCTGATAGTCTTGAAATTTGAAGAACTATCTGAGTTCTATTACTGAGACTGATTGATTGTGTCTGACAGTCCTGATTCTATAACATGAAACAGTGGGAAATAGTTATCTAACCGACATGCCCCCAATACACCATTATAGTTGAGTTGGGGTCCAATCGATAACCCCAATTGGAAGGGTGTCAATACCGCACCACTGGTAAGGACAAGCTGTAGGTGACCCTCATCTGATAGTGTTCCCTATACGAGAACGGTGGGGCCCTTATATAACAATTTTTATCCACCTCATCAACCCTCATCGGACAGTGTTGATGTCTCAACCTATGTTGGCTACATAGTTCAGGAACGCAAGGATGACTTTTAAAAATCACACTCTCATCTGATAGTGTACGCTCCTATCCTTTAGTTCACTCGGTGCTAGTTCCTACTTCCATCTGAATAGAATCTGAACATGATTTGTTAAACTAAACATGGGCTAAATTACTAAATCCCATTGACTGACGGAATACTACTGATATCTGACAACTGAGTGAGATCATGGAAATTTCTTGAGTCATAAGACTATCTAAAGTCTAAGGATTTATAGATTGACTGAGAGTAACGTGAAACCATGACATGGCTCTAGGCACATAGCTAATGTTACGGGTAAGATTACCCCTAGCACTCGATGGAAGAAAACTGACCAAGAATAACTTACTTGAACATATAATTAATATCATAATCCATAATACATTTATAGAAGCCTTTCATTAAAACATGTGATAGGCATAACTTGTACATACATGGGATTTCATGGTATTATGCTAGTTAGGAACTTTTCCTTCATCTAGGTATTTAATCAAACATATTGTTGGCATGGTACATGTAAACATCATTGTACAATAATTAAACATCATAGTTCAAGTCTAATTGCATCATTCAAGGGTTTAGTCATAGGTTTGCATGAATCTATATCTATAATAATTTGACCCACATAGAATTTATCACCCAACATGGAGTAGAATTTAATTTCTCACTATCCACATGAACAAGAGCAGTCCAATCATGAAATTCATAAGAAAATCCATAAACTTAAATTTAGAAAACGGATTCTTGGACTTCATTGATGAAAGGAGTCCATGAATGAATACTATGCATACCTTAGTTCATAAAAACATGAAGATTGATGGAGGAAATTCTTGATTCTGAATCTTCTATGAAAAGCCCTAGGTTGTTCTTGAGAGGTTTTTAAAAGAAGAGAGCGTATTTTGGGTGAAAAATAGTTGAATCATGTGTTAAAGCTCTTAAATAGGGGTGGAAAATCGACCCTTTTAACCCTGGACATGTATTGTAATTTCAGTAAAAAATTCCCAAATTAGACCCCTAGCGCGACGCGGCACTATCGCGCCGTGTCACTGGAATTTGACAATTGAGAAACTGAGGGATGGCGTGATGTGGATCCATCGCGTTGCCCCTTATTTTGTAACCTAGAACTTTGGCGCGACGTGGAAGAAATTGCATTGAGATACTAGAAAAGGACAATTTCCATTTTATCTTGTGGCGCGGCGCGCCACTAACCAATATGGCGCTGTTTTACAATGAAAACTTGAAATAGTCATAACTTCTTACCTGGTTATCGAATTTAGGAAAATTTTATATCGATGGAAAGTCTATTGAATTTTCCACATGACAAAAAGTGAAAATCTTAAAAATACCACGTGTACAAAAGTGGATTTATCTTTCTAAGAAAGCTCTTAACATTTTTTAGACAATTTCAAGCTAGGAAAAGGTAAGGGGTATTACATTATCTCCCCTATGAGAACATTCATCCTTGGATGAAACTGAGAGTGAGGAAAAGAATGTAAACTGACATACATACTGAACATGAATAACTGAAAAATGATCTCATGTCTGACATGACTTATAACTGAATATATCATACTAAACATGTATATCTGATGCATGCATAACTAATTCATGAATGCATAACTGAGTGTTTTAAGGAACTAAGTTTCTCCAAATGAGAATGCATGACTGATGCACAATTATATAACCAAACTGATACATAAATGCATGACTGAATGTGCAAT
>NW_025837961.1:0-1629 GCF_002878395.1 Capsicum annuum | reverse complement strand
TGCTCTGAGTAGATTATCCATAGATAGTGTTTCTCACCTTGAGGATGATAAGAAGAAGTTAGTTCAGGACGTTCATCAACTTGCCAGACTAGGTGTCTATTTGGTTGACTCGATTGAGGGTAGTATTTGGGTGCAGAATAGTTTGGAATAAGACCCTTCCAACTAGGGTCACAGGTTGGATCCCAACTCAGTCTATATTGGGGTATGTCGTTAGATGAACACTCCAATAGTGGCAGTTTTAGTCTTAGTATTCAGTAAAGTACTTAGACAGTTCTACAGAACCATGGCTATCAGTTATTAGTTACTCTACCTGCAAAATTTTGTACTCAATTTCAATATAATCTCAGATATATGATGTATATCTACATGTGCAGTATTGCATGTTTAGTATGTTTAGTATTTATAGTTTGTATGTACACTTATCCAGTTACTTCATGATGTTCATTTAGTCAGTTATCATCTGATGCATATGAACCCATGTATATCCATCTTACCTTAATTAGCATACCAGTACATTCCACGTACTTATGCATACTCTCTCTTTGTGATATGATGTCTTATATCATAGGTTTAGATGCTCAGGGTACTGACCGTACTTAGAGGCTCAGGATATCAGCAGCAAATTCTGTAGTGAGTCCTCATTCATCAAGGACATTATTATCCAAATACCTTCGCTTTCCCAATTAACTAAGACTGGAGCGTCTACATATCTGACTGAATCCTTAGATACCTAAACCCACATAAACTAAAAACCTACCACTTAATCCCTATAAAGCTGCCTAAATAGGCCCAACAGGGTAATTGTAGGAAACTCCATCAGGGAAATCATTCTCTCGGGATATATAGGTACTGATGACATAACTGTTAATACTTTATATAAAAATCATCCTTATGAACTAATAGATATTTCAGTGGTGAACCCTTAGGATGATCTATATAAATAGATCCAACAATCTTAGATGGCTAACGTAATCATTTAGTTACAATCACTAAACTATATATTCATCCTTATAAGTACTTCACAAGGTTCAATTCTCATCTTAGACAGAAGGGAAGATTAGTGAAAGATGATGATAGAGGATTTGAGGACAGAATCACCCAGTTGTACCATTCTACTCCATAAAAGGGGCACTCAAGTATGGTGTCGCTAAAATCATACTACTGGTGCACCTTCTTGGTGCCTTCATTAGTAGATTCACTAATCAACTCAATAAACTTAGAATTCTATACAAAACTTTGTCAAACAGCTCCTAAAAATTCAATCTTAGTTGTAACAGAGTGATATGAACCCTTCAATACATTGATAAGATTTCTAATCCTCTTTGACTCAGTGGAGATACTGGTAGTGGAATTTTAGATAAATAATAAATGTGTGTCTCATACTTAGTAATGGTTATAGAGCCTTACTCTAGGTGATAAAACCCATGTCTCATCTAATCTAAAAAACTGTAAGGCGTGAACCTTTCAAGAAAATCCTAAAAAAATTGGGTATATGTCATAGCAGGCAAATCCAGTGGTCCAAATCTATCAAAAGAACTCAACTACTATCTTGTTATGTTAGTAAACTGGTAAGTCATAAAAGAAATATTATGGGTCTCAACGGAAATAAGGTTCTCCACCTTCTCCCTA
>NW_025837960.1:0-2626 GCF_002878395.1 Capsicum annuum | reverse complement strand
AATTCATAATATTTGTGAAAGTAGTCGGAGCATTATTCAACCAAAATGACATAACAAAAAACTCATAATGGTCGTATTGGGATCAGAAAGTAGTCTTGGGAATATCATCCTCCTTAATTTTGAGTTGATGGTATCCTGAATGAAGATCAATCTTAGAGAAACACCTAGCACCCTAAAGCTAATTGAATGGGTTAACAATTTTAGCAAGAGGATACTTATTTTTCACTATAACCTTATTCAGCTACCCATAGTCTATACACATCCGAAGAGACCTATCTTTTTTTTGAAAGAAAAGTACAGGAGGACCCCAATGAGATATACTAATATAGATGAAACCTTTAACAAAAAGATCCTTTTACTACAAATTCAGTTCTATTAGTTCAGTTTGAGCCATCTGAATAGGAAGAATGGAAATGGGATGGGTATCAGGTGGAAGATAAATACTAAAATCTATTTCCCTAGAGGGAGAAATTCCAAGAAGATCATCTCAAAAAGATTTGGGAAACTCATTAACTATCGAAATAGATTGCAAAGCGGGACTCTCAAAACAAGAATCCTTAACCCTTACTAGATGATTTAGACACCCTATAGAAATTATTCTCTAAGCTCTAATATAAGAAATAAACCTTCCTTAGGTACTAAGGAATTCCCCTCTTATTCGATCAATGGTTTATTAGAAAAATTAAAACTGAACTTTTAAGTCCTACAATCTAGAGAATCATAGTATGAATAAAGCCAATCCATCCCCAAGACTATATCAAAATCAACCATACAACCCCTATAGATCTCTCTTTCAACAATGGAATCACCTACTATTCCATTTCCAATTAGGAATACTAAACTCCTACATGGAGACACTAGGCTTTTGATGCTCTATCTTAACTTTTTGACTTGGAGAACATTTATCCATGAACTATGGAATATCTCTCTTCATCTCACTCCACTAATAGATTTTCCATAAGTTGCGGTACATCTTAGTGGCCCCTGGATAAATAGAGTAGCGCACGCCATGCGCTTCTACAAGAATTCGCTGCCTCAAGTCATCTACACCTAAAACATACAGATGACCCTGACATCGCAGAACACCATCTACCCCTTGGGAGAAAACCTCTACTTTCTGATCCCTGAGTGACTCTTTCAACTTGACTAGACTGGTATCTCTATCTTGCTTTTCTTTCACCTTGGAAACTAGAGATGATTCTAAACTACCCTAAACCTATATGTCACCTTCCTTTATATTGACTAAACGATCGCGTAGTCTAGTAAGCTGGTGGATTTCTTGAGCTAACTTCTTCTTATAGTCCTTAAGATGAGCAACACTATCTATAGACAGTCTACTGAGAGTGTCAGCCATAACATTAGCCTTCCCCAGATGATAAAGGACACTCATATTATAATCTTTTAAGAGCTCTAACCACCTTCTTTGATAAATATTGAGATCTTTCTGAGAAAAGAAACACTGAAATCTCTTATGACCTATGAACACATCTACATGAACCCCGTATAGATAATTCCTCCAAATCTTTAAGGCAAAGACTATGATTGCTAACTCAAGATAATTAGTAGCATAGTTCTTCTCATGGGGTTTAAGTTTCTTGGAGGCGCAGGCTATGACCTTACTATGCTTTGTGAGGACACAACCCAAACCTATTTTGGATGCATCATAATACACTACGAACCCATCTGGAAGAGCTAAGACTGGAGTTGAGGTGAGTCGATTCTTCAACTCCTAAAAACTCATCTTGCAAGGATCTGACCACTAAAACTTGACTTTCTTTTATGTCAATCTGGACATAGGGGATGCAATAAAAGAAAATCACTCAACAAACTGTCGGTAACAGCCAACTAAACCAAAGAAACTCTAAATATCTGTGGACATATAGGGCAAGGCCAGTTTCTTACTACTTTGATCTTTTGAGGATCAACTCTACTGCCATCACTGAAAATAATATGACCAAGGAATGCTACTGACCTTAGCCAAAATTCATACTTACTGAATTTGGTGAATAGCTGATAATCTCTGAATTACAATTTTGAGATGGTCTGCATGATCACACTCACTGTGGGAATAGACCATAATATTATCTATGAAAACTATGATGAATATGTCCAAGTACTACTTAAACAAGCAGTTTATCAAGTCCATGAAAGAGGCTGGGGCATTAGTAAGACCAAAGGGCATAACTAAGAATATGAAGTGACCATCCTGAGTACGAAAGGATATTTTTGGAATGTCACATTCTCTGACTTTGAGTTGATGATAGCCTGATCTGAGGTCTATCTTAGAGAAATAACTGGCACCCTGAAGTTAGTCAAATAAGTCATCGCTTTTGTGAAGTGGATACTTTTTCTTGACCGTGTCTTTGTTGAGCTGACGGTAGTCTATACACAATCTGAGAGAACCTTATTTCTTGCATACAAATAAGACCTAGTGCATACCACGGAGACACACTGGGCCTGATGAATCCCTTATCTAAAAGATCTTTCAACTACTCCTTCAATTCTCTGAGTTCTTCTAGTGCCATTCTATATGGAGGAATAGATATACACTGAATATCTTAAAAAAGATCAATACCAAAGTCTATTTCCATTTCAGGAGGAATTCCTGGAATATCTTCGAGAAAGA
>NW_025837959.1:0-5249 GCF_002878395.1 Capsicum annuum | reverse complement strand
AGGTGCTGGTACACTATATGAGGATGGAGCAAGGACTGAACATTTCTGACTTGATGAGAACTATTACCACATTGTGACTTAGGCTGAGAAAAGTTGAAAATACCTGTCCTTGCTCTCTTACTCTGTCTCTCTCTCATCCTAATCTTCTATTCCTCTATCTGCTGAGCATGTGTCATAAGTCTAGATAAAGTCATATCACTATTCAATATGGCAGATCTGCACTCGTTTACCATACTATCATTCACCCCTCACACAAACTTACTTATCTTAGCTCTACTGTCTGTAACCACATGAGAGGCATATCTGGCTAATTGAGTAAACTTTATAGAATACTCTTTTACTGTCATACTGCCCTACCTGAGGTTGATGAACTTTAGTACCTTAGATTCTCTAAGCTCTAGCGGAAAGAATCTATCAAGGAAAGCAGAGGAAAACTCCTCCCACTCTATAGGGCCTGCCTCATCTAACCTTTTTAACTTCCATTGCTTGTACCAAGTATGAGTGAAACCCTATAATTGGTATGCGGCTAACTCAGAACCCTAAACAGTAGTAACCCCATAACATCTGTCACCTTCTAAACCTGATCTAGGTATTTCTATGGGTCCTTATCTGACTTAGACCCTGTGAAGGAGGAAGGATTCATTTGGGTGAAGTCTCAAATTCTAGCTGTAGCTAAATTGGAAACTAGGTTGGCTAGAATGATAGCTGGTCAATTATTCTGGACAGCAACTGACTGAGTAAGAGTGGTGAATGCGGTCCTAAACTCTGCATAAGAAACATGATCGCCCAAAGGGTCTTCGGGCTGAGGGGGAGACTGATTCCCATTTCTTCTTTTAGGAGGCATATCTATAGAAAAAGGGGAGAAATGGATTAGACTGAGATTATGCCCGCTGGCATGACATGAATACTGAAAGAAGGGAATCTATTCGTAAAACATCTCATAGCCTCCTGCATATAAGTGTGGTGCACAACACACGCATATACAAGACTCTACTAGATGTGGCTTTCATACTTCCTAGGACTCTATTGAACCGTAGGATTTGATACCAAGTTTGTAACACCCCGATTTTTCTGAACCAGAATGCTAAATGGTGCTCATGACCCTGAAAGACCACAAGTTAATCCATGACTAATATATGTACCTGTATACTACATAATATATCATAAAATATGGAAACATGAGCATGAAAGGCCATAAGGTTCAAACTGAATAAACGTATGATAACAAAATATCTGAAAAAGGTATAACAATACCAAACCAAGTCATAAATACTGAAAATAATGAGATCTGAATATCTAATCTGACATCTAGTCTAGAAACCTCTAACTGAACTGAATAAGGAGTTGAAGAAACATGTCTCCAACTAAATCCATCTAGCAAATAAATAGTAAATATATCAATAATCATATCATTCTCAAATGAGAAGGACTTACTGCAAACTCAGAACACTGGAATACTACCGCTGATCTGGAGCTTGTGCCTCTGAACCTATGGTGTAAAATAAGAGAAAGCACCATAGCATAAATGCGTCAGTACGTGTGAATGTAGTGAGTATACGAGTGAGGTAGGTTAAATACAAGGGGTTATATACATGAACAAAGATAACTAATGGAACTATTGGAGTTCTACTGTATATGGAGTAACTAAATTTGAGATCAGTCATATCTAGCGGGTGATCTTTAAATCTGATGATTCTAATACTGTTTAACTATAGTTGAGATTAGTATTGTCTAATGGGGATCTTGAAGTCTATTTATAATGATAAGGATTGATTGTCTCTAATAGTACTGAATCTATACTACTGAACTAGGTTGACTGTATCTGACAGTCCTGAATCTGTAACTGAAACTATAGGATATATTCATCTAACTGATATGCCCTAAGCTAAACTAAATGGTTTCCAATCTCTACCATAACTGGAAGGGTGTCAGTACCGCACCACCAGTAAAGACATCTGCTTTGGAGTCAGTCCTAATCTAGCGGGTAACTCCTGGGATCAGTCCTATACAAATAAATATACTAATAGGTGGCCCCTGAGTATGTCAGTCCTATCTAATGGATGACATCTTGTACCTAAGCTGGCAACATAGTTATGGAACAAAGGGATTTCTTTTAGGGATCTCAGTCCTATTCTAGTGGGTAAGTCACCATCCCTAGCCTTACTTGATGTTGAATCCAACTTCCATCTAAGATACAGTAAACTGAATAATAGAGATGAACTGAATAACTGAACTGAACTGATTAGCTGACTGATACTAGTGGTATGGTTTAACAGAGCTAAACTGAGTTTACTAAATTTCGATGACTAATAAAATGTACTGACTTTTGAGGATTGATTGAGGGTACAGAAATTACTAAGATTGGCTGTGAATACTGATATTACAGACTAAGTACTGAGATCACTGAGATTACTAAACTACAGAGACTACAAAGATTTTTGAGTTTTCCTGAGTTACATGACTGACTGATTTCTATAGATCATGGCTTGACTGAGAGTATCATGAAAGCATAACATGGCTTTAGGCACACAGCTATATTTTTCGGGTACAAGTACCCCTAGGACTCGATGGAAGGAAATTGACACACATGACTGACTTGATCATAAGAGTAGAGTCCATAATCCACAATATCATAAATAAGGTATTTCATACTAAGCATGGTTCTCAACAATCTACTTCATGGAAGGGTATTTCATACAACATGTATATACTTGCATAGCTTTCGATAGCATGCTCGTTACATATTATAACCACAATCCATAATATCATAAATTGGAGAATTTCATGAAGTACATGGGTATTCTATATCTTGTACATGTGTGGATTTTGCAAGTAAGTATAGCATAATTCTATAAGACTAGTTCATGAGTAATCCAAAAGTGTTCACAAGAAACATTATCAACATGGATGAAATTGAATCATAGAGGACTATCATGAATCCTTCCCTTAGCCACAATGTAGCTATAATGCATGATTTATAGTCTTAGGTATTTTATCAAACACCTTACATGCACAACTTAGACATAGGTATAAATCATACAATTACTCATCATAAATAATCAAACTTACATATTTTCAACTCATATGATGTCATAGATTCATAATAACACGTAAAGATTCTATCTTGGCTTCATTCAACACATAAACATGATCAATAATCCATTCATAACATGAAAATCATAATATATAGTTTTAGAAAAGGGTTCTTACACTTCATGGACGAAAAGAGTTTATGAATCAACACATGCATACCTTTGAAAGGAAATCTTGATGATTGTTGGAGAGTTCTTGGACTAGGAAACTTAATTCTTTATTATCTTTGAAAAAGGCTTGAATCTTGCTTTTGAGAGATGAGTGTGATGAAAACCCTTATCTTGTTGTTGAAAGTGTAAGAAAGGGTTTTTGAGATGCTTAACTAAAGAAAAATGGAAAAACTTATGCCTCTTTATGGTTATAAGTCGTGGAAGGTGAATTAAATGACCAAAATACCCTTGCAAAAATGCTCTTGAATTGCTGGAAAAATATACTTGACGCCATCCGTGACAGGCCGTCAAGTCCGTGATAGGCAATCACGAATGGTCGTCAAAAAAGGGGTTTAGCCAGGGTTGATGATGTCATCATAAATGTCATCAAAATATGATGACATCGTCAAAAAGGTCGTCCGAACGTGATTGCCCGTCAGAAATTTCGTCACCGTTTTCCAGCTTGACATGCAGGAATAAAATGGGGATAACTCTTTGCTCCGATATCAGATTTAAGAAAAATTGATTTCTTTGGAAATCTAATTCAATTATCTATCTGATTATAGGTCATGATCTCAAAAATTCCAAGTATAATGAGAGATACGCTCATTTGAAGTTGACTATACCAATATCCTTCTCAAGAATTCAATCCGTAAGGAGTGTTTTGATTCGTTTGTTAGTTGGGAGTTATTTGAAGCCTTAATATACATCTAACTTACCTACACAACTATAAAATAACCATGATGTACTATGCATGAGCTTGGTACATGGCTCTAATATTGGTTTGGATTTTTTGGTGTATTACATTAATCAACATATCACACCACCTAACACTACACAGGAGGGATAGAAAAGTCCTCCAAACCTACATTATGAAATGATGTAGTATATGGGGATGGTCAGTGCGGCAAACACTAGAATGTAACTGTGAAGGAAGGGATAAAATAATGTTGTTACTGTAAACCAGTCAAAACCACATGCACAATATTTAAACCACATGCACAATATTTAAATATACATATATAGGAAGCCTGGATAAGGACAAGGGTTAGGAACATAATATTTTAACCTATTAGTTTGAAGTATGTAGCTCGCTCTATCCTAAAAGAACCCATGGACTAAATGTGCCTAGCTTTCCTTCCTGGAAGGGCCTTAGTGCGTGTTAGCTTCATGAACCGAGTAAAGGTTAAATACACCAAGGTGATAGCCATAAAAAGCTATAGTATGTATCCAGACATACAATCATATAGACCACCATGATGTCAAATATGGTTTTTAGTATTAGTCCCCTCGAGACTATACCTTCACGGTGAGCTACATAATTTCTTTTAAGCTTTCATTAAAATAGTTTGCACATAAACCAAACCATGAACGAAGGAATAATTTTTTAAGGAATTTACCAACTTGGTATAATCATACTAATATGCTTGAAAAATAATTCAATTATGCCAAATCAGTTCATTTAACTCATTTGACTCCCAAGTTCTATGGTGTTCATGTTATAAATGGAATGTTGATCATGTTTATGTGTTGAATGATGCCAAGATAGAATATTTATGTGTTATTATGAACCTATGACATTATATGAGTTGAAAACATGTAATTTTGATTATTTATGATGAGTAATTGTATGATTTACACCTATGTGTAAATTGTTCATGTAAGGTGTTTGATAAAATACCTAAGAGACTAGAAATCATGCATTATAGCTAAATTGTGACTAAGGGAAGGCTTCATGGTAGGTCTCTATGATTCAATGTCATCCATGTTGATAATGTGTCTTATGAACACTGTTGGATTACTCATGAATTAGTCTTATGGAATTATGCTATGCTTACTTGCAAAACCCAGTCATGTACAAGATGTAGAATACCCATGTGCTTCATGAAATTCCCCAAGTTATGATTTTATGGATTGTGGTTATAATATGTAATGAGCATGATATTGAAAGCTATACAAGTATATATATGTTGTATGAAATTCCTTTCCATGAAATAGATTGTTGAG
>NW_025837958.1:0-1063 GCF_002878395.1 Capsicum annuum | reverse complement strand
CTCGATTGGATTTGTAGTTGACCCTGTGAGCTCACTCATTCATACCTAGTTCCACTTAAATCAACTTAGGTACTATCAATATCCTAACATTGAGTTGATGAGAAATCATTTCAACTCAGAGTGATCGATCGACGACTCAGGTCTACATGAACGTAATACCAACGCCATGCAATTGCAAAGACTCGATTGGATTTGTAGTTGACCCTGTGATCTCAGTCATTCATCCTTAGTTCTACCTAAATCAACTTAGGTACTATCACTATCCTAACATTGAGTTGATGAGAACTCATTTCAACTCAGAGTGATCGATCAACGACTCGGGTCGGGATGAATGCAATACCAATGCTATGCAATTGCAAAGACTCGATTGGATTTGTAGTTGACCCTGCAAGCTTACTCATTCTTCCCTAGTTCCACCTAAATCAACTTAGGTACTATCAAATCCTAACATTGAGTTGATGAGAACTCGTTTCAACTCAGTGTGATCGATCGACGACTCGGGTTGGTATCAACACAATACCAATGTATGCAATTGCAAAAAATCGATTAGAGTGTAGTTGACCCTGCGAGCTTATTCATTCATCCCTAGTTCCACCTAAATCAATTACTATGAAATCTGTTGCAACAAACGACTAAGCTATTGAAAATTTTCAAATAGGCATATATATGTTGCAACAGATGACATTTCTGATTTAATTATCAAATAGATATTTGCATCTGTTATGACAGATGACTGAGCTGTTGGAAATTTTTTAAAAAATATTTATATTTGTTGTTAAGGTTTTTTCTATCCATGCTAATTTTTCTTTTAGGTCTTCCATTATTTTTCTAATTCGGTTTCTATAACTAATTTCATTATTTAGATTTTCTTGATTTTCTCTAGTTTGTCTAATATATTCTAACATGTTTTAGTCTGAATAATATTCTTCTGGGTAAATTTTTTCGTATAACTGTTCTAGACAATTTATAGTTTCAATTTCATAGTTTATTACTTCTTCTAATATTATTTTCTTAATATCTATAATTTCTATGTTTTTAAGTATATATAATATTAAAACTTTAA
>NW_025837957.1:0-7685 GCF_002878395.1 Capsicum annuum | reverse complement strand
ACTGGGATTTTATTCTGAAGATGCATGGTTGTGACATGATTACATGATGGATCCTTAAACATGGTGACTGACCAAACTGATTTGTGAATGCATGAATGACATGAGAATGTAATGTAGCTGGAACTGAATACGAAATAGAATAATCTATGGAAGACTGTTACCTTAGGCTGAGTCTTAGTTTATGGAGAAGAGATGAGGGTACTTGGTTCACATTCTTGCTTCTGTTTCCTAAGTGGCTCCCTAAACAGGCTGGTTTCACCAAAGAACCTTAACCAAGGGAATTTCTTTGTTTCTTAGTCTGCAAATCTGACAGTCAAGAATTTTTCCTGGAACTTCTTCGTAGGAGAGACTATCCTAAACATCCACACTCTCTAATAGGACTACAACCACTGGGTCACCAATATAATTCTTTAGAAAGGATACGAGAAATACTGGGTACACTGATGCTAAGTTTGCAGGAAACTCAAGTTCATAGGCTACCTTTCGAAAATAGCTCAGAATTCCATAAGGACCAAGATATTGGGGGCTAAGCTTCCCCTTCTTACCAAACCTCTTTACCCCCTTCATAGGAGAGATTTTCAAGTAGACTAAGTCACTAATCTTGAATGCAAGGCCTTTCCTCCTCACATCAGCATAGGATTTCTGCCGGCTTTGGGTTGTCTTAAGCCTTTCCCTGATTAACTGGACTATTTCTAAATCATCAAACACTAAATTGGGCGCTATCAATGCAGCCTCTCCTACCTCAAACCAACCAAATGGGGACCTACATATTCTCACATAAAGATCCTAAAATGGATCAATTTGAATGCTATAATGATAGCTATTATTATATGCAAACTCTATCAAAGGTAAGTGATCATCCTAACTACCTCTGAAGTCCAGGACACATGCTCTCAATATGTCTTCTAATGTCTAAATAGTCCTCTCTACCTGATCATCATTCTGACGGTGAACGGTTTTACTAACGTGACCTTGGGAACCAATACCCTTTTGAAACACCATCTAAAAGTAAGAGGTAAACTGAGTACCTCTATCTGAAATAATGGATAATGGGACTCCATGCAACCTAACCAACTCTCTAAGGTAAAGCTTAGCGTAATCCTTAGCTGAATAGGAATTATGGACTGATAAGAAACGAGCTGACATAGTCATCATATCCACAATAACCCAAATCAAATCATGCTGACGACGAGTACGAGGCAAACCTATCACAAAGTTTATGTTCACTTCTTTACACTTCCAATTGGGGATACTAAACTTCTGTATAGAACCACTAGGATTTTGATGCTCAATATTAACCTATTGGCAAGTAGAACACTTATCTATAAACTCTACAAGATCTCTCTTCATCCCACTCCACCAGTAGATTTCTCCTAAATTATGGTACATCTTAGTGTCCCCTGGGTGAATAGAGTAACACACACTATGCGCTTCAGCAAGAATCCCCTATCTCAAGTCATCTGCACATAGCACACATAGTCTACCTTAGCAACGCAACACGTTATCTCCCCCTTGGAAGAAAACCTCTACTTTCTGATCTTTGACAGACTCCTTCAACCTAACCAAACTAGAATCCGTATCCTGCCTTTCTTTTTACTTTGGCAACCAAAGAGGATTCCAAAATATTTTACACACACACACTACTCTGAACTATCTTCTTCTTATAAATCTTGTAACACCTCAAATCTAGTACCCGGAATGCTACACGGTGCTCATGACCCTGAAGGACCACAAGCTAATCCATGACTGATATTTGTACTTGTATACTGCATAAAATACTAAATAATACGGAAACATGAACTGAAAGGCCATAAGGTTCACATAATTGAAGTAAAATATAACATATAAATGGGGTATGAAATACCCAAAACAAAACTAAAACTACTGAAGTTTGAAACATGATAGTCTAGAAAGCCTCTAACTGACTAAACTGTTTGAGTAAGGAGTTGATGGGACATATCCCCAACTAAATCAAACTAATAAACTAATTAATGAGAAAATAGAGAAATAATCATGTCCTCGAATGATGAGTACTCATTTCTAACTCTGACTGCTGAAACTGGAATCTACTATTGATCTGGAGCTCGTGTCTCTAAACCTATGGTATGGTATAAGACACCATAGCAAAAATACACCAGTACTTTGAATGTACTGGTATGTATATAGGGTAGGCTGAATGCATGGGGTTCATATGTATGAACAATACTGGATAACTTACTAATATGAATGCGAGAATACATGCATGCATGGATAGTAACTATATCTGAAATCGTGATAACATGAGTACTGAATCTAAATACTGATAACATGACATTCTGATAACTAATATAACTGATAACATGAGTTACTGTATCTGACAGTCCTGAATTTGGTGGAACTATCTGAGTTCCAGTCTGTATCTAAGTTGACTGTATCTGATAGTCCTGGATTCTGAAGAACTATCTGAGTTCTTTTACTGAGACTGATACTGAGACTGTGGGAGGTAGTTATCTAACCGACATGCCCCAAATAATGCATTAAAGCTGAATTGGGGTCAAATCTATGCCCTGATTGGAG
Source organism: Capsicum annuum (assembly GCF_002878395.1). Lineage (NCBI taxonomy): Eukaryota > Viridiplantae > Streptophyta > Magnoliopsida > Solanales > Solanaceae > Capsicum > Capsicum annuum. The sequence goes on along the minus strand of NW_025837957.1, from coordinate 5,129 downwards.
GGGTGTCAATACTGCGCCATTTTTAAGGACAATATGTGAGTGACCCTAATATAACAGGTAACTCTAATGAGAACGTTGGGAACCCTCATATAGCAGGTTAAGAAACCTCATCTACCCTCATATAGCAGGCTATGATGTCTCAACCTATGCTGGCTACATAGTTTTGGAATGCAAGGATTGCTTCTAAGAATCACACCCTCATATAACAGGTGAGTTTCCACCCTTGGGTTCGCTCAGTGCTAATTTATACTCCTATCTGAATAGACACTGAACATGATTTGCTGAATTGAACATGGACTGAGTTACTGACTTCCGTTGACTGATGAAATACTACTGACATCTGACAATTGACTGAGTTCATGAGATCATAGAGATTTCCTGAGTAATAAGACTGTCTGAAGTCTAAGAATCATGGCTTGACTGAGAGTATCATGAAAATATGACATGGCTCTAAGCACACAGCTAATGTTTTGGGTATAAGTACCCCCAGGACTCAATGGAAGAAAACTAACCAAGCATAACTTACTTGAACATATAACTAATATCATAATCCATAATACATCTATAGAAGCATTCCATCTAAACATGTGATAGGCATAACTTGTACATACAGGGGGATTTCATGATATCATACTAGTTGGTCATTGTTCCTTCATCTAGGCATTTAATCAAACACATAGTAGGCATAGCACATGTAGACAACATTATACAATAATTAATCATCATGATTCATCTCTAATTTAATCATCCTAGGATTTATTCATAGGTTCACATGAATATACATCTATACAAATCAATTTCACATAAAATTAATCACCCAACCAAGATTTGAATTCAATTGATCATTCTCAACAGAAACAAAACGAATCAAATATGAAATTCATAAAGAAATCCATAAACTTAAACTTAGAAAAGAGATTCTTGGGCTTCAAGGATGAAAGGAGCCCATGAATGAACACTATGCATGCCTTGGTTTGTGATTTCGTGAAGATTGACGGAGGAAATTCTTGATTCTGAATCTTCTATAAAAAGCCCTAGGTTGTTCTTGAGAAGTTTTTGAGAGAAGAGAGTGTATTTTGGGTGAAAAGTGGTTGAATCACGTGTTAAAGGGCTTAAATAGGGGTGGAAAGTTAAACCTTTTAACCCTGGATGCGTTATTTAATTTAAGTAAATTTTTCTCGAACTAGGCCCCTGGCGCGACATGGCGTTATCGCGCTGTGTCACTGGAATTCAACAATTGGGAAATGAAAGGATGGCGTGACACAGATCCATCACGTTGCCCCTTCTTTTATGACCTAGAACTTTGGCGCGACGCGGAGGAAGTAGAGCTAAGACACTGGAAAAGGACAATTTTGAATTTGGGCCCTGGTGCGACGCGCCATAATCGTAGACCCATACAGGAATTTTCCAAATGTCATTTCCTCTTATGGTGTGGTGCGCCACTGACTAATATGGCACTGTTTTATGACAGGAACTTAAAATACTCATAACTTCTGACTCGGTTATCGGATTTGGGCGAATCTTAAATCGATGGAAAGCTTATTGAATTTTCCACATGAAAAAAAAGTAAAAATCTTTAAAATTCCTTATGGAATAACCATCTTTCAATTTAAAAGATGATACTAGGCATTCTTGAGATGAAATTAGCTAGGAAAAAGTATGGGGTATTACAATATCTCTCCCTTGAGAACATACATCCTTGAATGAGACTGACTGAGAGGGAAGAAAAGACAATTGATGTACATACTGAACATGAATAACTGAAACATGATCTCATGACTGACATGACTGATAAGCTGAACGTATAATACTGAACATGCATTTCTGATGCATGTGTAACTGATTCATGAATGCATGACTGAGTATGTAATGGTACTTGATACCAAGTTTATAATGGGAACATGAGAATAAAACTGCATATCAAGTTTGTGATGAACACTGAACATAAAACTGAGTAATCTTAAGGAGAACTGTTACCTTAAGCTTGATCTGAGTTGGCGAAGAAGAGGTATGGATACTTGGTACGCATGTCTGCCTCTTCTTCCCAAGTAGCTCCCCCGACGGACTGATTTCGCCAAAGAACCTTAACTAGAGGTACTTCTTTGTTCCTTAATCTACGAGTCTGATAGTCTAAAATTTCGACTGGAATCTCTTCATAAGAGATAGTGTTCTAAACATCAATGCTCTGAATAGGGAATACAGCTGATGGGTCACCTATGCACTTCTTGAGCAAAGATACATGAAAGAATAGATGAACTGAGGCTATATCTGAAGGCAATTCAAGCTCATAGGCTACCTTGTCAAAGCAACTATGAATCTTGAAGGGACCGACATATCGGGGACTGAGCTTTCCCTTCTTACCGAATCTCTTCACTCCCTTCATGGGAGATATCTTTAGATAGATATAGTCACCAATCTCAAACTCGAGATCTTTTCTACAAATATTTGCATAAGACTTCTGTAGGCTCTGAGTAGCCCGGAGTCTTTCTCTGATCAACTAGGCTTTTTCTAAGGTGTTGAATACTAAGTCAAGGCCTATGACTAAGGCCTCACTAACTTTGAACCAACTAATTGGAGATTTACATCTCCTACCATAGAGAGCTTCGAATGGAGCCATCCGAATACTGGAATGATAGCTATTGTTGTATGAAAACTCAATCAAAGGTAAATGGTCATCCCAATTTTCTTTGAAATCGATTGCACACGCCCTTAGCATATCTTCTAACATTCGAATGGTCCTTTCTTCTTGACTATCTGTCTGAGGATGAAAGGCTGTACTGAGATAAACTTGGGTACCAAGACCCTTTTGGAATGCTTTTTAGAAATGAGAGGTGAACAGGGTACCTCTGTCTGAGATAATAGATAGCGGAACACCATGAAATTTGACCAAGTCCTTGATGTAGAGTTTTGCGTAATCCTCAGCTAAATAAGAGGTATGAACTGGAAGAAAATGAGCTGATTTAGTCATTCTATCTACAATGACCCAGACTAAATCATGCTAATGATGAGTTTGAGGAAAACCCATCACGAAGTCCATGTACACAACTTCCCACTTCCAAGTAGGAATACTGAACTGCTACATGAATCCACTAGGCTTCTGATGCTCTATCTTAACTTGCTGACATGTAGATCACTTAGCCGCAAACTCTACAATGTCTCTCTTTATCCCACTCCACCAATATGTTTCCCGCAAGTTGCGGTACATTTTTGTGTCCCCTGGATGAATAGAGTAGCGCGTACCATGCACTTCTGCGAGAATTCACTGCCTTAAGTCATCTACACCTGGAACACAGAGACGACCCTGACAACGCAAAACACCATCTCCCCCTTCATAGAAAACCTCTACTTTCTGACCTTGATCTGACTCTTTCAACTTGACAAGGCTGGGATCTCTATCTTGCTTTTGTTTCACCTCGGAAACTGCAACGCCCCAAAATCGGGTCCCGAGACTTCACAAGGTGCTTAAGGTCACAAGTGACCCCAAGCTAACCTTTCTACTGGCATAACTCATAAGCAACTAAATAAAAATACAAATCCATACAAATCAACAGAAATTAACTCTTTTTTGAATCTGATCGATACAAAAATGGAATTTTATAGGATTATAATTCTGCCTTTACAACCAAAACTGAAACAAAATACATCAACTTCTACTGACTGTCTATGAAGCCTCTACTAGTACTGACTGTAGGTAGCCGGGTCATGACTCCCGACTACCCCAACTCAGTACGACTGAATAAAGAAAATACAACACTATAAACTCTGCATAACTAACCCAAGCCCTTGAATCAAAAGGTCTCATCATCTGCTGACTGGATACCACGAACTGACTGGATTTGAAGGTACAACTATACCTTGTACCTATATTTTGAGAAAATGTAGCCCACATAAGAATATATGGGTCAGTATCATGGAAAAATACCGAGCATATGGGGGTGCAATGCATATATAAAATAATATCTTAATATCATCACAGTTTATAAAATTATGCATGCTGATATAGATGACTCACTTAGCTCGAATTAAATCATCAAAATCATGGATGAATAATACATGTAAAGTAAAACAAGTGAGTCATTACAATACGTTCTCAATTCACTTTTATCTCAATTTCAAATCATTAAACTAATCAAACCTCATGTTAATTCTCATTAGAATATATTCCTTAAATCTTTTAAGAATAATGACTTTCTTAAACTCAGACTTTTAAACAAATATGTTTTCATCTCAGATATAAAAGTACATACACACACATTGGGAGATCCTATAACCGATATAAACCATGTGAGCTACATGGAGTCCAAAGTACAACCCATGTTAGGGAGAGCCGTCCTATCCTTGCCATCGGAGTAGGACTTCCAGTTCAATTCAAAAACACGAGTGATCACTATATAAATCAGCCTCAGGTTCACATCCTACGGGGGAACATAGTTCTAGGGAAGTAAGGCCACTTTATACCTCCCACTCGGTGCTAAAGATTACTCCCAGACTTAGCTCAGAAATTTAAATCAGCCTCAGGCTCACATTAAAGAAAATCCACAATAAACACTTCAATAATTTTCATCGGGAGCCAATTTGCTACCCCTTTATCATAATCAATAAAAACATGGATTTATTTCACAGTTGAGTTCAAAATAACTCATTCACGATCAAAAGGTTAAATCATTTAAAATATCTCAAATATTCAACATCAACGTGCTTATAACACACACTTTCTAAAAAAATACAATTTCAAATGGGGCTCGCGACCCAAATAACAAAATCATGATAAATATCGTTCAAGATTCATACTTTATATCACCACACATGTAAATTCATCTTTCAAAATCATAAACATCAAGATTTCATAATAATCATCATAAGATATGGGTTCATGCTTTAAATTCGTAAAATTCAAACAAAATCATGCCTTTGTAAAGAAAATTAATTTTGGGCACAAAAACGAAAGAGAGTTCTTGTTGAAAAACCCCACATACCTTGAATGATGAACTTTAGACCGATACTCATTTTTGAGATGTTAATCGTGCCTTTGAATGATGGTTCTTGGAGTTCTTGAACTAGGAACTTGGAATCTTGAATAAATTTGCAGAATTAATGGTGAACTTTGGAGGTTCTTGAAGTTGGATGTA
>NW_025837956.1:0-9571 GCF_002878395.1 Capsicum annuum | reverse complement strand
TCCATTATCAAAGTAAAATGTTATGACCATTTTACAGTGAGCTGTCTAGACTGCCAAAGTGTGACGAAAAGGCCGACGGACCGTCGAGCCTACGACGGACCGTCGCCCAAACTGTCGCAACTGGGCAGTAGCTTTTTTTCTGGCCAAAAAGCGACGGTCCATCCCAAGGGCGATGGTTCGTCGCCTAAACCGTCGCGGACCTCCATTTAGTAATTTTAAGTCGTTTTTAAAGGGATTTTTGGATCTTTTTCCACCCTTTTAACCCCAAATTCCATCAATTTAAGAACATAACTCCTCATTCATATTCAATATCAAAATTAGGGTTTCTCTCAATATCATTCTCCTATAACAAGATTCAAATCCTTCTTCAAGAATCTATGATATTCAAGTTCTTCAAGCTCAAGAATCATCAAGATTTGTGTTTCTCAATCCAAGAACATTTAATAAAAGTTAGATCTCTTTCAAAATCAAGCTTTAAGTGTTCATCCTTGGGTATCCTTTAACCCTTGGAGTTCAAGAATCCCTTTTAAACTACAATTTAGTTGATTTCATAGATCTTATGTTAGATCTAAGTTTAATCCTGCTTATGATGTTAAATTGAGTTTTAATTCCATGACTTACCTCAAGATTCATGAAAACTAGTTAATTGTGAAATGATTTATATGAACTACATGTTGAACTCTTGATCTACAAGTTAGGTGTAGTATCTATGACTAGATGCAAGTGTATTCGTGATTATAACTTTGATTGGGTTTCTAATCAATGATTAAGTGAAAGATTTATGTAATATTAATAATTATGTGTAGTATCATGTGAATTCATATTAGAGCCTTGAAATTGTAAACTTGGTGTTGAAATTTTGATACTCCTATGTTGATTAGTATTATATGCAAATACGATGTCTTCCAAGTGTTTGATGAATTGTTCATGGGAATTAAACAAGAGAAATTATATCATGTATATATGTATACTAGTTCATGCTATTCATGTGTTTGATAAAATGCCTCTATAGTTGCATTATGAACAAATATGCATTGTTATGCTTGGAAAGAATATGTGATGCTCTACATTTACGCTATCGAGTCCTAGGGATATTTAATACCCAATAATTTAGCTGTGTGCCTAGAGCCAATGTCAATTTTTAAGATACTCTCAGTCAAGCCATGATCAGTAGAATTCAGTCAGACTCATGACTCAGGAAGACTCAGTAATCTTAGTAATCCTAGTAATCTCAGTAAATCTCAGAAATTCAATAATCTCAGTAGGATTCCATCAGTTAACGGAACTCAGTGAACTCAATACAGTCTAGTTAATCATGTTTAGTTTCTATTCATATGGGAGTAGGATTCAGCATCAAGTGAACCCAAGGATGAGGACACACACTGACAGTTGAGGGTGTGATCCTTAGGAGAAATCCTTGCGTTCCAGAACTATGTAGCCAACATAGGTTGAGACATCAACACTGACAGATGAGGGTTGATGAGGTGGATTAACATTGTCAGATGAGGGTCCCACCATTCTCTTTAGGGGACACTGTCGGATAAGGTTCACCCATAGCTTGTCCTTACTAGTGGAGCGGTATTGACACCCTTCTAATTAGGGTTATAGATTGGACCCCAACTAGGAAATAATATCTCATTTGAGGAATGTCAGTTAGATTAATACTCCCACAATCTCAGTTACAGATTCAGTTCAGTAATGGACTCAGATAGTTCCACAGACTTTAGGTCTGTCAGATATAATCACTCAGCTCATTATAGAACTCAGCTAGTTCTATCAGAATCTAGACTGTCAGATACAGTCGCTCAGTATCAGTTATACCAGTTATCAGTAACTCATAATAACAGTATTCAAACTAAGTAGTTAGTATTATTATGAGTTCAGATACAGTTTCTTATTCATGCATATATTCTTACGTTCATGTTATTCAGTCAATTAGTATTTTTCATGCATATGAACCCCATGCATTCAACCTACCTCACTTGCATACCAGTACATTCAATCGTACTGACATATTTGCGCTATGGTTTTTTTATACCATAGGTTCTGAAGCACTAGCTCTAGAGCATCAGTAGCATTCCAGTTTCAGCAGTCAGAGTCAGCAATGAGTCCTCATCATTCAAGGATGTTATTATTAGAGTATTTCATAATTCCAGTACTTAGGTATTACAGTAGATGGAGTTAGCCTACCTCACTTGCATACTAGTACATTCAATCATACTAACATATTTACGCTATCGTGTTTTTATACCATAGGTTTTGAAGTATGAGCTCCAGAGCATCAGTAGCATTCCAGTTTCAACAGTCAGAGTCAGCAATGAGTCCTCATCATTCGAGGATGTTATTATTTGAGTATTTCATAATTCCAGTACTTAGCTATTATAGTAGATAGAGTTAGTTAGGGACATGTCCCATCAGCTACTTATTCAGACAGTTCTGTTTTAGAGGCTTTCAGACTACAATGTGTTTCAGACTATAGCTTGTTCAGACAGTTATTTCTATTTTGGTATTGATATGCCGTATATTCAGATGTTATGTTTTATCAAATATTTGAACCTTATGGCCTTTCAGCCTTTTATTTCGCATTTATACAGTATATTATGTAGTGTTCAATTACAGATATCAGTCATGGGTTAGCTTGTGGTCCTTCGGGGTCATGGGCACCGTGTAGCATTTCGAATACCAGATTTGGGGCGTTACATCTGTGAAGGACTGAACCACAAGGGTGTATTATATGCAATCTTACCTTGCATTTTTGCAAGAAATTATTTTTGTGGCTTGAACCCATGAACTCATTATTACATGGAAGCAACATTACCAGTTATGCCAAGACACCCCATCTTAATTATAGGTAAGAAGTCTAGTGTATTTTTGGTCAGCAATAATCAATTGAACTTGTCTCCACTTTCCAATAACTTTAAAGACTTGCGGTCTATGTTATAAATCAAACGGGATATCCCAACCCAAAAGACTAGCCTGACTGGTGGGAGAACCCATTTGGCCTATAACCCCCTTAGCATTTCTCTATTTTTCAAATATGGGACAATTGGTTCATAATAATCGCCTCTGCTTAAGAACCAACGACCTCATTAGTCATAGTTGATCCTAGTTGGTCATGGTTGGCACCCCTCTTAGGTCCAGGCCACCTCTTCGAGTCATGGTACCACGCGTGGATCGATCCTCGTTGGTCATAGATGGCACCCCTCTTGGGTCCAGGACACCACTCAAGGAACGCAGGCCACCACTTCGAGTCACATCCCCAGGCGTGGGACTCTCAATGGAAGCACCAATGTTATAAACCAAATAGAAGAGCCCAACCCAAAAGACCAGCCTAATGGGTGGGAGAACCCATTTGTCCTATAACCTCCTTAGCATTTCTCTATTTTTCCAATGTGGGACAACTGGTTCATAACAGTCTATGATTTAAATTTATGGACAATCAAAATACAACATAGTAAAAATCTGCAAAGAGAGGAAAAAGAAAAGCTAAATCATAACTACCTAGTATTACCGTTAATGCAAACATGAAATATGATCGGACCTTAAACAACATAGACGCATAACTCATCTAAATGATGACATGGATTTTTAAATTCAGATTTCCCTTGCAGTCCTAATATTCATAGAATTCCTCTTCTGAAATCTGCATTACAAACTAATCTCATAATACTTGAAATGGGATCTTTAGGAAAAAAACTCTTAATCTATGTATGATGAGTAAGATCTACGTGAATTTTGTTTTATCTTTACCCTACGATAACTTCAATAGTATGAAATTTTTTAAAAAACTATTATCTAGACCTCATGCACAAAGCTATTGAAAAAAGAAATAATGAAAGATAAGTATTCTAATTATTAAAAAATAAATACTATTTTTATATGAAAATAACATAAACAATAACTTATATTAGCATTTGCAATGGGGAAGTAGCGCGGTGATATATTGGAATAAGCTAGAGTTATGTATCCTCTGTACTTAATGTATCCCTGCAATGAAAGTTGAAGATGAGATAAAAATTCTTATGAAGTTCTATTTGTTTCTCCATTTATATGATATCATTATTACTTATCAAAAATTAAAAAAATCATAAAGATATCAACTAATTAAACTGTAGATTACTGAAAGTAAAGGACAAACGAAAACTGCAAGAACACTTTCATTGGACCAAAAGATTGACAAAAGCAAAGAAACTAGAAAAAAAGGGATAATCTCATAAACTACACTATGATAATCATCATAAATGATAACTAAATAATACGTTAATCGAGATATTAACCTTTATATAAAATATTCCTCAAAGACGGCCGACATTCATCTACTACCTATAAACTTCAACAAATGATACGATAATAGAGATATGAAAACAACAAAATTAAACCTAATTTTTACATAAAAATTTTCTCAAAACTCAATTGAACATCTATCTACCACCTGTATTAAACAGAAAAAAATAAGTTGTATTAAGCAGAAAAAACAACTAATAGTAACAAACCAGAAACTACAACAAAACAATACGATGTTAAAGATATTAGGTTAACCTTTTGTAAAGCCCCAAAAACGGGTCCCAAGATGTCACACGGTGCTTAAGGCTACAAGTAGCCCCAAGCTAACCCTTTGAGCCTGCTACTACTTCTAAATGCTTAATTCGAGATACTGGAAGCAATATGCTGAAATATATCAGATCATGTCTAACTGAAATATGAACAGTACTGTGAAAGTAAGAAAATACTAAATGTCTAAACATACTAACCATCTACTCTGACAATGCCTCTACTACTCAATGAACTAGAGAGTCATTGGGACAGATCTCCAACTAACTCAAATTGAACTGAAAGCATATAAAACCTCATCAAAAGAATACTAAAATATCTGAAGATACGTCCTCGAACATGAGGAATCACCACTGTGGAGATGTAAACAAGGTACTCGGGAATCACTTATGAGGCTGGGACTGAGCACCTGAACCTACATTATGAGGAAATGTAGCACACAGACAAGTATTTGGACCAGTACCTTGGAAATGTCACTGAGTATATGGGGGTGTATGCAATTAAACAATCAATATCATGTCTTTATAGAAAAAATGCATGCTACGCTAGATGACTCACATAGCTTGAAATAAATTCTCCTAAATCATGAATAGGAAATACATATACTATAAATAACGTGAGTCATTACACTTAAATCTTATGAAAACAAGGAACTTCTTGGGACTTAAAAATCATGACACTTGAGAACCTTAGAAATCATAGGATCATAGCTTTCAAATTACAAATACCTTCAAACTCACACTTTTACCTTAAGAATAGTAAAACTTCTATAAAACTTAAGAACTTAGTACTTTTGGGACCTTTAACACTTGAGACTCTATGAAACTTGGGAGTTTTTTTTAACCGACATAAACTATATGAGCTTACATGGAGTCCAACGTCTTTCCCATATTGGGGAGAGTTGTCCTATCCTTCCCATCAGAGTAGGACCTTTACTTTTTAGTGATCACTAGCTTAACCCATTTAGGGTAAATCAGAAACCTACGGGGGCACGTAGTTATGCCGCATGAAACTTTGGAATCAAGCCCAACTCGGTGTTAAATACTACTTCCTAACTTAAGCTCAGAACTTTTAAAATCCACCTTAAACCACTCAAAAGTGTGAAATCAAAGCCAATTATGCTTTCATTGAACTTAAATCAAAGTAGTGTGGATTCCTTTCTTAACTTAGGATCAAAATCAACTCTTTTCTTGAAATCTTGGTAGGCTTAACATCAATAACTTTACAACTTTGATAACATGGGGATATCAACACAATTCTTGAAAACACTTCAGGACATATCAAGATTCATTCTTGGAAATTAGTGCATGTACATTCTTAAGAGGTCAAAATATCACAATAAAGTTCAATTCATGACAACAATCTTAAAAACACTTGAAAATGTCACATTAATATAGGAATGCGTAAATTATAGCATGAATCATAAATTGAAAACATAAATATACTTAAAAATAATCATGCAATTCAATACTTGAATGATTTACAATCTCGTAACTTTGAAATATAGCCCACTAGACTTGAATTCATCTTGAAAATATGAAATTCTTTGTGAAACTAAAACTTTTTGGGCAATAAAATGAAAGAGTGTTATTGTTCAAACCCCACATACCTTGAAATTGAATCTCTGAATAAACTCATAACTTTTGTTTGCTACTCTTGAAATTAAGGGGTGCTTCTTGTAGCCCTCGGAATGGGGAATCCAAATCTTGAAGAATTATCGAAAACTCACAGTTGAATCTTGAGGTATATGGGTTTTTAGGTTGAAACCCTAATGAGAGTTCTTGAGAAAATTTGATGAAAATAAGCTTATTTTGGTATTCTAGGGATTTAAGCCCGTGTTAGAGTTGATAGAGGGGTGGAAATTACCACCCTTACCCTTAATAAGACGGAATAAGAAGCTAAAAATTGGCCCAAGGGGAGTACCAAGGCGGCGCCCCGTTTAGACCCTGGGAGAACCCAGGGCGGCGCGTTGGTTACAGCGGGGGAGAACTGGGGCGGCGCCCTACTTAGAGTGGGGGAGAGACCTGGGCAGCACCCCGTAATAGCCTTTAGCTACTGTTTTGCCAACCCAAACCCAACCTTAAGCTTGTCTAAAAATTCTGAAACTCACACGAGAGGTACTCTTAAGTTGCCCCATCGCAACGCAATAAAAATTTCAAGAAACAGAGGTCGGAAAGGTCGCAAAATAATTCAACGAAGTTCGAAGGTTGAAAAATAAAGTAAGTGTTGAACACTTAGCTAAAATTCAAAGTGTTAAGCTTCTTTTGACTTGTTTCGAGAGATTTAACGACGAGTAAACTTTACGGGGTCTTACACCTTTATGCATGATAATCGAGATATCAACCTTTATATAAAAAAAAATACCTCAAAGCTGATTAACGTTCATCTACCACTTATAACTACAAAAAAAAGTATATAATAATAGAGATATCAATGCAATACAATAATAATAGAGACCCAGAAAAGCAACTAACCTTAGCCAAACTCACAACTGCTGAATTTGGCGAATAATTTATGATCTCTAAGGGTTTGCAAGATAATTTGGAGAAGGTCCGCATGGTCATCCGCACAACAGGAGTACACAAGGATATCATCTATGAACACTATGACAAATATATCAAGATATTACTTGAAAACTCGATTCATGAGGTCCATGAAGGCTGCTGGAGCATTGGTTAGCCTGAAAGACATGAAAAGAAACTCAAAATGACCATAACGGGTTCAGAAGGCTGTCTTCAGGATATCACGCTCTCTTACCTTAAGTTGGTGATACCCGGATCTAAGGACTATCTTTGAGAAGTAACTTGAACCTTGTAACTAATCAAATAGGTCATCTATTCTCAGAAGAGGGTACTTGTTTAGAACAGTGACAAAGAAGATCTTTCTTTCGCACGAAGAGAACAGGTGCGCCCCAAGGAGAAACACTGGGCCTTATGAAACCTTTGTCTAAAACATCTTTGAGTTGCTCTTTTAACTCCTTAAGTTCAACGGGTGACATATGGTAGGGAGGAATAAAAATAAGCTGAGTGTCAGGAAGAAGGTCAATCCCGAATACTATCTCTTTATCGGGAGGTACCCCTGGGAGATATTCCAGAAAAACATCAGGAAACTCATTAGCAATGTTGACTGAATGGATAGTTGGAATTTTAGACTTAGTGTCTTTAACTCTAAATAAATGATAGACGCAACCTTTGGAGATGAGCTTTCTGGCTTTAAGATATGAAATAAAATAACTCTTGGGAGATAATGAACTCTCGGACCACTCGAAAATTGGCTCATTAGGAAACTAAAACTTAACCACACGGGTACGACAGTCTATAGATGCATAACAAGAGTGAAGCAAGTTCATACCTAGAATAAGATCAAAATCAACCATAGCCAACTCTATCAGCTCAGCAAATATGACTCTATGAAGAACAATGATAGGACACTTTTTATACACTTGTTTAGCAACGCCAGACTCACCCACTAGGGTAGAAACTAGAATAGGCTTAGAGATATTTTTAGGACTTATTTCAAAATTTATAGAAACTAGCGGTGTCACATAAGAAAAACTTGACCCAGGGTCTAACAACACATAAACATCAAAGTAAAATACACGGAGCATACCAGTAACAACATCGAGAGAATCCTCCTACTCCTGGTGAGATAGTAGGGCATAGATCCTGTTCTAGCATTGATCACCAGCAGTACTAGAATAAGCACCCTGAGTAAGGGCTGGACAGGCTAAGGAGCTGGAGCACTAGCAGTCTAAGTCTGAGGACGAACATCACGGTTCCCCTGCCTGGAATGTGGACAATCTCTAAGTCTGTGGTCCATCTATCCACAACCAAAACAACCTCATTTCTCATCCAAACACTCACCCGAATGAGTTCTACCTTACTTAGCGTACTGGGGATAATTAGGCCTATTACTCACGTTGTCCTAGGATCTGGACATAGTATGACTATTCCCTTGCTCCTGCCTACCTCTGGGTGTGGGAGAACTAGCTAACGATGGCGCTAACATAGAAAAATAGCTCTGAAACTGACGGTGGTTCCCTCCATGTGATCTAATCTGACCATACTCATGCAGCTCTGATCTAGCCCTCTTGTTTCCTCTTGCTTTATCCCTCTCCCTTAACTTATCTGATTCGATCTGTCGGGCGTAAACATCAGCCTAGCAAGATCCATATCCCTGTTCAGCATAGTTATCCTACACTCCTTCAGCACTAAATCGAATACTCCAGTCATGAACTTACTCATACTAGTTCGAGTATCAGCAATCAAATTAGGAGCATACTTGGCTAACTGATTAAACTTAAGGAAATACTCCTTAACAGTCATGGAGCCTTGCCTTAGGTTTATAAACTCCACTATTTTAGCTTCCCTTATCTCTAATGGAAAGAACTTATCCAGGAATGCATCCTAGAATACCTACCAAGTAATAGGAGCATCATCCTCCCCTCTATTCTTCTTTCAAGCAACAACCCAGTCATAAGCAATGTCTTTTAGTCTGTACAGTGCCAACTCCACATTCTCTTCTTCAGAAATATGCATCACTTGCGTGATCTTTCTTAGATCCTCAAGATACAATAGAGAGTCCTCACCTACCTTAGACACATAGAACTCTAGCGGATTTATCCGCATAAAATCATAAATCCTAGTAATAGCCAAATCACCTCCCTACTGAGGTGGAACTGCAACCTAATTATTAGCTTGAACATTCGCGGTGACTGCCTGAGCTAGCGCCTGAAAAGTTGCCCGAAACTTAGCATGAGACACATTTGCATTCAAGGGATCAACAGGAAAGGGTTGCTCATTATTGTTTTTGTGTTAATTCACTCTTCGTGGAGGTATTTTCTGAAATAAAAGAGCACGAATTAATAGTTGAGAGAGACAATTGTAAGCACGATAGATTCTAAAAGAAAGAAATGACTTTTTCCTAAAACATCTTACAGCCTCTTGCCCATAGGTGTGGCGCGCTACACACCGATGATCAAGACTCTACTTAACGTACCTTGTCAGGCTCCCTGGGACTT
>NW_025837955.1:0-3386 GCF_002878395.1 Capsicum annuum | reverse complement strand
GTATTTATTAACAACAGGGACTGTTTCGAGGTTGGATGTTTAGAACTAGAATGTTTAACATACATGAGATGATACACACACCTCTTAGAAATCATTTTCCTTGCCCGAAGGTAGGAAATAAGTTGACCCCTGAACGCTAAAATGCTACCCTTCCATGCTAGGACGGGCTCATTCAGGAACTGAAACTGAACTATCCTATTTCTACAGTCGACTGTGGCATAGCAGGAATGAAGCCAATCCATGCTGAGAATAACATCAAAATCAGTCATTTCTAACTCTACTAAATTTGCTGATGTAGATTTCTGAGATATCATAATCAGGCAGTTCCTGTATACCCGCCGAGCTATGATGGTTTTACCTACTAGGGTAGAGACTGAGAAGGGCTCTGCTAGGACTTCAGGACTGATTCCGAAATTACTTGCTATGTATGGAGTAACAAAAGACAAAGATGCACCTGGGTCTAGGAAAGCATAAATATGAACATAGAAAATCTATAACATACCAGTAATGACATCAGGAGAATTTTCCTGATCCTGTCGGGACTGAAGAGCATAGAGTCTATTTGGGCGTTGCTTACTGGTAGCACTGGAAATGATACCCTGCTGATTCGAGCGACTGGACTGAGCTATAGAATGATTTTGTTGACCCTGAAGACATGACTGCAGACACTCTCTAATCCTGTGGTCTGGCTTGCCACAACCAAAACAGACATCACTATCGGCTCTACAAATGCCCTTGTTACCACAA
The DNA here is from genome assembly GCF_002878395.1 of Capsicum annuum. Taxonomy (NCBI): domain Eukaryota; kingdom Viridiplantae; phylum Streptophyta; class Magnoliopsida; order Solanales; family Solanaceae; genus Capsicum; species Capsicum annuum. Next base: position 2,639 of record NW_025837955.1, on the reverse strand, counting down.
GTCTAACAAAGGGGATTCATTTGGGAACTGCTAACACTGCCCTGAGATTTAGAGCCTGGCGTTTTATTTCTATTGCCGTCTCTAAACTTCGGCACTAGAGCGCTGGCAGAGGAAGGAGTTGGAACGGCTGACTTAGAGCAAAACTGTGAACAGTTTCCTCCATCTAACATGGGGTGAGCAAAGTTGAAATTACCTGACCTTGCTCTCTTGTTTTGCCTCTCCCTATTCTTAAACTTCTGCTCTTCTACTTGCTGAGCATGGGTCATGAGCCTTTCTAAGGTCATATCATCGATCATCATCGCATCCCTACACTCATTTACCACGCTATCGTTGACCCCTGACATAAACTTGCTAATCTTAGCCCTATTGTCTATAACCACATGAGGAGCATACCTGGCTTGCTGAGTAAATCTAAGAAAATACTCCCTAACCATCATATTCCCCTACTTGAGGTTGATGAACTCAAGAACTTTGGCTTCCCTCAGCTCTTGGGAAAAGAATCTATTTAAGAAGGCTGTGACAAATTCCTCCTATTCGATAGGGCCTGTATCATCTAACCTCTTAAACTTCCACTGTTTGTACCAATCATGAGCAACATCCTATAACTGGTATGTGGCTAAATTAGAACTCTCAATAGAAGTAGCACCCACAATGTCAATGACCTTCTGGACTTGGTCAATGAACTCCTGAGGGTCCTTATCAGACTTAGACCCATGGAAATATGAAGGGTTCATCCGGGTGAAGTCTCGAACCCTAGCTGCTTTGGGAGTGGCCACGAGATTGGACGGAATGACTGGTGGCCATTCATTCTGTGCAGCTATGGACTGAGCAAGTATGGTAAATAAGGCTCTAAACTCCGCATGGGAAACATGTTTGCCCAAAGGATCTTTGGGCTGAGGAGCTGGTTGGTTTCTTCTCTTTGGGGCTATGGTCTGGAATAAGAGAAGAATGGATTAGACTGAGAGTTTAACTTATGATTATACTCACTAGCATGACATGAATAATGAACAAAGGGGACTGTTCCTAAAACATCTTATAGACTCCCGTACATAAATGTGGATAATGAAGAAAGGGGACTGTTCCTAAAATATCTTATAGCCTCCCACACATAAATGTTGCACACAATACACCCATGTACAAGACTCTACTAGATGTGGCTTTCAGACTTCCTAGGACTCTATTGAACCTTAGGCTCTGATACCAAGTTTGTAACACCCCAATTTGCTGAACTAGAATGCTACACGGTGCTTATGACCCCGAGGGACCACAAGCTAACCCATGACTGATATCTGTAACTGTATACTACAAATCATAATATAATAATACAGAATACATGGAAATGTATGGTCATAAGGTTCAACTGAATAAAATCATATGGGCAAAAATACCCAAAATAACTAAATCTGAACGTAAATCTGAAAGTAAATCTGAAAGCCTCTAAACTGTCTGAATAAGGAGTTGAAAGAACATGTCTCCAACTAATTCTATAAAAATGAACTGAAGAAATAAATAAATGAATCAAATCATATTGTCCTCGAATCAATGAGGACTCTTTGTGTCTCTACGACTGGAATACTACCTCTACTACTGGGCTGGATCTCATGTCTTGGAACCTATGGTGTAATATGAAAATAAAGCACCATAGCGCAAATACGTCAGTACAACTGGAGTACTGAGTATACGAGGAAGGTAAGCTGAACATAAAGGGTTTCATGCATGAACAACACTAACTGACTGATATGAACGTGGGAATGCAAACATACATATATAGAAACTGGGACCGTGAATACGTGATAGCATGACTTGTAAGCTAATACATGGTTTACTGATAATTGTCCTAACTAATACTAAAAATGATAACATGGATGACTGTATCTAACAGTCCTGTATATACTAAAATTTGAAGAACTACCTAAGTTCTTTTATTGAGACTAATACTGAAACTGTGGGAAGTAGTGTTTAACCGACATGCCCCATATATGCCATTATGGCTAAGACAGGGTCCAATCTCTGCCTCGACTGGAGGGGTGTTAATACCGCGCCATTGGTAAGGACAGCTATGAGTGACCCTTATCTGGCGGGTACTCAATGAGAATGATGCGAACCCAAAACTGATGGGTTAAGCCACCTCATCAACCCTAATCTGACGGGTTAAGATGTCTCAACCTACGCTGGCTACGTAGTTCTGAAACACAAGGATTGCTACTAAGAATCATACCCTAAACTGGTGGGTGAGTTTCCATCCTTGGGTTCACTCGGTGCTAACCTCTACTCCCATATGGAGGGACTGGACATGAATAACTAACTGTGCATGACTTGATCTTACTGAATTCCATTGATTGCCAGAATGTTACTGATAATTGTCAACTGGCCAAGATCATGAGGTTTTCCTGAGTCACATGACTGACTGAAGTCTATGGAATCATAGTTTGAGTTTGGATATCATGAAACATGAAATCGATCTAGGCACACAGCTATAGTTTTTGGGTACAAGTACCCCCAGAACTCGATGAAAAGAAACTGACACACATGACTGACTTGATCATAAGAGTAGAGTACATAATATATAGTATCAAAAGTAGGGATCTCATACTATGCATAGTTATCAACAATGTATTGCATGGAAAGGATTTCATATC
>NW_025837954.1:0-1376 GCF_002878395.1 Capsicum annuum | reverse complement strand
TCAGAAATTTATTTAAAAAAGATGAATGTTTATAAAAGGCTAAAAATGGGCTTAAGAGATGTTAGCTGGTTACCCGAAGAAGCCGCGAGTTCAGATAACTCATTGCCCAAAACTGTGTTTTTTCAATAAAGGTTATTATTTCCCTAAGAGGGATTATATGCTTTCCTTGTGCCCTGTGGCGTATCAGAATCAGAAGTCTAACAACATCGGCAAAATTAGGTTGGGGGCTTCCTTGGAGAGTCAATGAAGGATTCCACATAGCCCATGGAATATCAGACTTGTAGGGGTGGACCACCTAAATCAGAAGTAACACAAAGATTAGACTTACATTGACAAGATTGTTTTAAGATCATTGAAATTGCCCATGTATTTTTAATTATTTCATGCATGATGTTTCATACTTGCTCTCATCTATGTTATATATATACACACACATTATTTTGGATTGATCTGCGTACCAGTACATATGTATTGACCCCTTATATCTCAAGATTTAAGGGAGAGTCCTACGGTTCCATCTAGCAGTAGATCCATGTGTGTCAGAAGTTGCAGTTGGTGAGCCTTCTATATTTCAGAAGGCCTAATTTTTAGATTTCATTGCTTCTTTCTTTTTATGGTCTATTGGGGGCCTTGTCCCAGTTATGTTTCAGATTTATGATGGATATTGTAATGTTAGAGATTTTGTAGATAGTTGCCATATTTTTAGAATATTCAAAAATTCCTTTTCAAATTTTTCAAGTTATGAGATTGACCATGGTTCCATCATGTGTTGTTTTCCATAAATTTTCTTATATTATGTGAATATTGTGCATGATTACCAGATTTAGAAGAGCGCTCGGGCCTTATGGTTCGGGATGCTTGTTACGACTAGGGCTCCATCTTGGGTCGTGACAAACTTGATATCAAAGTACGGTTCATGGTACCAAGGTGTCTACGAAATTGCATTGGGTAGAGTTTTGTTTATGGGTGTGTAGCATGCCACACTTATAAGCAGGAGGCTACAAGGTGTTTAGGAATAACCCTCTTTCCTCATGTTCTAGTTCGTGCTATGGAGTCAGAATGTTCCTCTTTCATACTCTAGTTCATGCTATGGTATCTCCATACAAAAATAAAGTTATCCCAATTCTTTTCTTACTCTGATATTCTTAGATATATCTCATTTTTGAGGTCATTCAAGTGCAGATGTTTAGAATCTAAATGGTATGATCCTTTCTGATTGAGTCATAAAAGATTATAAAATTATACAGGGACTTGAGAGGAGTCTGTTAGTGCTTCAAGGTATATTGATTCTAGAGTAAACTTTGATCTTGATGAAATTGTGCTTTTCAACCTGAGGTATTTAAGAGTATCCAGTCCCTTTCAAATTCTTATTGCAC
>NW_025837953.1:0-4259 GCF_002878395.1 Capsicum annuum | reverse complement strand
ATGAGTACCCCTTCCTCCAAACCAAATTCATTAAAAGAAAAAGAGAGTAGCATGTTTATTTCTTGAAAGTTTGGGGGTTATGACATATCCCCCTTTGGGATACTAAGTCCCTCGAAGAATACCAACTTGGCTGAGATGCTAAGAAAAATTGAGGCACTGTGCAAGGAACCTATGAACTGAATTATGACTGAATAGTTCGGATCTGAAACTGAAACATGATACATGAACTAAGATGACTTTGAGTGCATAAATATACTAACTTACGTGATTAACTGAATAACTGGTAATTGAATGTTGGGTATGCAAGACTTAATTGTACTTAGTTTGAATAGCTGGACTAAGACCATAGAGCATTATGCATGTGAAAAGGGACTTACTAAGTTATATGAGGTAACTGAACATGGTTTTTATGTAAGCTATATTATTTGAAAATGCAGGACCAAGCGTATTACATGAATTGGAAACATTTCATAGACTGAGGTATTGAAATACTTATAACTGAGTAATTGATAACTATACGCTATGGTCAAGCAAGTCTAAAAAGGAACTGAGTTTCTGAGATGAATACTGATCTAAAGCTGACACTGTAACTAAACCTGTAAAGGGGACTCATACTAGAATTGAATACTGGTTTTTGATAACTGAATACTGAAAACTAGTTTCTAGTTTATGAAATACTGGACAAATGCTAATTACTGATACTGGACTACTGAAGCTGAGCTCTGGGACTGAAATTGGTTACTAAGTTACAATAGTCGAAAAATAAAGGCTGACACAAGTCAGGGATCTAAATATACATTCATACTCTAAACTTTCCCAATTTCTAAGTGCTATCCCTTGCTAGCCATTTACTTGCATACTAACATGACATTCAAGCCTATCTTCGTATCTACACCCTCGTGTAAAACATACATGTAATAGTCTTCTCTTAACATGAAACATTAACTTTCTCCCATCTAAGTCACTGCTCACCACTACACTGTTCCGCAAGGAGATCTTATGAAAGGTTAAATCAGGAGAACCTGGAACATAAATAGATACTGACTGAACTTGACACATGACTGAAACCTAAGGAATAAAATATCAAAAACATGGATTTACCAAAAAGGTTTGAAATGAGTATATACATAATATAGTCTAAATTTATTTGATCAATGGGGGCGTAGCATGAGTCATGGAAAATGAGTATACTGGGGAGCATGATACGTGTACATGAGTCATGAGCTGCATGACCTGAGTCTAGAATTTCTGAGTTCATGGAACATGATTCGTAACACTGAGGGATCTAGAACTGAACTACCTATACTGGGAATTAAAAGCACACACGATTCTATGGAATGTGTGTGAACATAAGCTGTGTTTATGGAATCTGAGAAATGAAGCATGCATAGGCATTATGCTGACTGAGGTAGGAAGCTATACGCTGAGATAAGGATGGGTTGGTAATCGCCTTCCCTAACTTTTTTTCTGTACATACTGGAACTACTACTGGAATCTGAGAGCTGACTTGGTTACTTGATCTATAATCTTTCCCTTAGCTTAAAGCCAATATCATAAGTCTATGAACACTAAACTAATCTCTGAGCTACACTGAAATCATTAGCACATACTTATACTCTGTCAAACACATGCTTACCTTACTAAACACATCATCTGCCTCTGTTATCTCACATACTATTAATATCACATTCACACCATCATGCTTAATTTCAAGTCAATAAAATTAAATTTCTAACTCACACTGTTCAAGCCTAATGATTTATTCTAGTATAACTATCCCCATGAATACATAGTCTGTTCAATCTGGATATCATTATCCCAACTCTATTACTGCTAAACTCCTGGGTTCATGCTTCTAACTCTGGGTCACATGCTATCATAGGATTTTGAGAAGGGATCTGATGGAATATCTAAACTTGGGTTCGAGAACGAGTTCTCATGATCATGAATGAGATCCGTATAACTTTGGAACATAAAGGAACTAATGGGATGCTGTCTGAGAAAGCCCTATCTTTAGGACTTGAGCTTCACTATTTCTGTTACCTTGGAAGCAAGGTAAAGATGACATGAGAGGAGCATAATGTGAATTTACAGGAGTTTTTTTCTTAAAGAACCTTGCTATAGCACGATCTGAGACATGAAAGAAGGGAAACTATTCCTAAAACATCTCATAGCCTCTTGCACATAAGTGTGGTGCACAACACATGCATGTACAAGACTTTGCTAGATGCGGCTTTCAGACTTCCTAGGAATTTATTGAACCTTAGGCTCTGATACCAAGTTTGTAATGCCCCAATTTTTTGAACCGAGATGCTACACGGTGCTCATGACCTTGAAGGACCACAAGCTAACCCATGATTGATATCTGTACCTGTAAACTGCATAATATCTCAAAAAATATAAGGAAACATGAACTGAAAGGCCAGAAGATTCAATGTTGATACATATCTGAAAAATATGGTTTAACAATACCAAAACAAAACTAAAATAACTATCTAATATGATGTAGTCTAGAAAACCTCTAACTGTCTGAATAAGGAGTTGATGGGACATGTCCCCAACTAACTCCAACAACTTAAATAAACTGAAAACAGAAATAGAAATGAAATCATCATGTCATCGAAGGATGAGGACTCACTTCTAACACTGACTGCTGATCCTGGAATATACTACTAATTTGTAGCTCATGCCTCTGAATCTATGGTGTAACATAAGAGAAAGCATCATAGCGTATATGTGTCAGTACGTTTCAATGTACAGAGTGTACGAGTGAGGTAGGCTAAATGCAAAGGGTTATATGCATGAATAATACTGACTGATATGAACGTGAGAGTACATACATGCATACGTAATTGTAACTAAACTCGTGGAGATACTGACTACTGAGTCTAAATAATGACAACATGAGTGTACTGATAATGAGATTCTGAAAGACCGAGTTTACTAAAATTGATATGTAAATTACTAATAAGTAATGGATTTGATACTATATTACTGAATACTAGGAGACTGATATTGGATTACTGATAAATGAATGATTATTTCTGACAGTTCAAATTATGAAAAACTGGTCTGATTGAATGTATCTGACAGACCTGAAGCTGAGTACTGATATCATAAGTTCTGATAAATATTGTGATTGATAGAATAAGTGACTATATCTGACAATCCATAAGTCTTAAGGAAACTATCTGATTTCCATTCTATTTCTGAGTTGACTGTATCGGACAGTCCTGATATAATGAAATTTGAAGAACTATCTGAGTTCTTACCGAGATAGGGTAACTGTAGCTGACAGTCCTAAAATTTGTAACTAAAACTATGAGAAGTAGTCATCTAAACGACATGCCCCTATAACACATATAGCAAAGTTGGGGTTCAATCTCTTCCCCGACTGGAGGGGTGTCAATACCACACCACTGGTAAGGAAAGCTGTGAGAACCTTATACTGGCAGGTACTTAAATGAGAATGGTGGGAACCCTAAATTGGCAGGTTAAGCCACCTCATCAAGATTAATCTAATAGGTTAAGATGTCTCAACCTACGCTGGCTACGTAGTTCTGGAACACAAAGATGACTGCTAAGAATCACACCCTGAACTAGCAGGTGAGTTCCTATCCTTGGGTTTACTCGGTGCTAACTTCTACTCCTATCTGAAGGAAACTGAACTGAATAACTAACCTAAACTGAATAATTGAACTTAACTGATTAACTGAATTGATACTGATTAACTGGACTGATACTAGTGGTATTGTTTAGTGGAGCTAAACTAAGTTTACTGGATTTCTATGACTGACAGAATGTAATGAGTTCTGAGGACTAGTTGAGAGTACTAAAGTTATTGAGATTGACTGTGAATACTGAGGTTGCTGAGTTTACTGAGCATTGAGATTATTGAGATTACTGGACTACTGAGATTACTGAGAATCTGATTTTTCCTGAGTCACATGACTAACTGAATTCTATAGATCATGGCTTGACTGAGAGTATCGTGAAAAAATGACATGGCTCTAGGCTTACAGCTATATTTTTTGGGTATAAGTAACCCAGGACTCGATGGAAGGAAACTGACACAACTTGAATTTCTTGAGTACACGACCATCAATAACAATCCATAATACATGAGTGGGGGATTTCATGAAGTACATTGTCATATTAATATCTATCATGAATAGGAATACTTATAATCATGTCATAAATCGCATATTCTAATATCATGGGCATTCCGACAACATATACTATTCATAGCAATGGCATGG
>NW_025837952.1:0-1559 GCF_002878395.1 Capsicum annuum | reverse complement strand
AGTAAAGCCGGGTCTTTCAATGGCCCTTTTGATGATGAGGAACAACTCAATGACATTGGTCGATCAAGTCCTATATGTATCCTACCTACTCATGGGAACGGTGTCTTTCATGTCACAAGCGTCATGTTACATATATACAAATAAAGGGACTTTGGGGGGACAAACCTTTGAGGACCCCAAATTGCATTTGAAGAATTTCATCGAAGTGTGTGCACCCTTTGATAATGCATACATAACCCAAGAGTCCATCCGGCTTTTTCTGTTCCCATTTTCTATAACGGGAAACGTGGTACTATGGGTTTGATCTCTATCGGCCAAGTTAATTACTTCACACCACAACCTTCCTTGATCAGTATTTCCCACCTTCTAAAATGGTCCAATTGAGGGATGAGGTCATCAACTTTAGGTAATTAAATGGAGAGCCTTTGTATGAAGTGTGGGAAAGATTCAATGAAAAACTAAGGCAATATCAAAATGAGGAAAAGATACTTATCCAAATCTTATACTAATATCTTGATCCGCTCAACAAAGTTGTGGTAGACAATGCGGTGGGGGCTCTTTTGTAAAGTTAAATTATTATGCGGCTTCAAATTTGCTTGAGGAAGTTACCTACAAAAATTGAGGATGTTATACTCAAGAGGACATAGTGCTAAAAGGGTCTCCTACTACCTCCGTAGTTGACAAGGAACAAAGAAAGAGGTATGAGGAAAGAAAGGAGAATAGGGTAAAAATGATGACACGATTGGAGCTCTTGAAAAAACATGTGATGAGCACACCCACAAAGGCAGTAAATGTTGTGGAATCCAAGGCCTATGATGAAGAAGAGGCAAAGAAGCTTGATGAGGAGATTTGATATTTGGAAAATTATTCGGCGGGTTCCCGCCCCGCATATCAAAGGCAAGGTGGGAATTAACGTTGTACAAACCGTGAACATGATCGTGATTTGAGAGATTGAGATCGTGATTGTGACCGGTATGTTCCTTCATATGATCGGGCGAAAAAGCAAAGATGGTAGCACCTTCGACCTCGACAAATATAAAACAAAAGATTTCTTGGCAAGGATTTTGATGAGAGTGGAAGGAACGGACAAAATGGTCTGTGAAATAAAAAGTAATTTTTTGCAACTTAATCAAACCATGGTTCCCACTCCGCCTCCATTAAAAAGTTAGAGACTTAAATCGGCAAAATTTCCACCCAATTGAATGCTAGGTCAAAGGGTGATCTTCTTAGTGACACTATTATAAACATGAAGAATAAAGCTCGGGATTTAACAATAGTCACTAGGAGTGGGAAACCCCTTGGTGATCGCTTGAAAGAAGATTTGGGTGAAAAGATTCCCCAGATTAAGTAAATAAAGTGTCATCACAATCTCAAGATGAAGAAAATAAAAAGGAACCGGTGAAAGTTTATGAAGAGGTGGTGGAAAATGAGAAACCACAAAGTGATGTGATGCCTACAATAAAGTCCCTCTCTCGTTTCCTCAAAGGCTTCAAAGAAAAGAGGAGGGTGATCAACTCAAGAAATTTATTGCCAAGCTTAGCAACCTCTCTATCAATATC
>NW_025837951.1:0-2573 GCF_002878395.1 Capsicum annuum | reverse complement strand
GCGGAAAGAACTTATCCATAATATCAATCATACCCAAAACCAGGTGTCAATAGTGTAAGAACTACTAATACAATCCAAGAGTCAAATACATCAGAAAAATAACCACAAAGGAATAATAATTGTCTTCGAATACTAATAAAAACACAACTACTATAGAAAGATAGAGGTGAACTTCAGACGCATGAATGTCCAACTGCTATCTTGGAAGCTCTAATAATTTCTCGAGTCAAGATAGTTGAGGCACACTCGAGCTAGGACCTACACCAAAACAAAGCAGTAGGCATGAATATGGTCCACTTGTACTCGGTAGGTATCATTGGCCGACCAAGAAAAGTAGTAAATAAAGCATACGAAATATAAAATAAGGGCACGTCACCTGCAATCAGAAAATGTCCCTCAACGGTAGCCCACACCGCTTGTACTAACAGTTATAATATATCTTACATATATTGCAACATCGTACCAAGATAGAACTAATGTACGTATTATATCACATATAAGAAGAACAAGGGGAAACATGCATATACAAAATCATCAAATACAAGTAAAAGAACATTCGATAAATACATAGATGACAAGTCAATATGCCAATACAACACAACATAACACAATAAAGTAAGTACAATGTATATGATGATGATGATGCACGAGGTCGTCGCACAATCCCCGTATACACCTATGGAGCTAAAGCTTCCCAACGTAGGACCCATGGGGGTTCGTCAACCCATATACAATCTAGATATCTCATATATCCTTTCTAACACATCCCTCAAAAAAAATTTTATAAGGTGTTACAATATCTCCTCCCTGACACATTCCTCGGGGAGGGTTTTAAAAAGTGTTGCGAGTGTTTCTCAGATGTTGCCACGGTGGTACCAATGTTTCATATATGAGTATGATATGAGGATGTAATGCTCACAACCAATCACAATGAGTGTTTTCACAACCAACCACAATGAAATATTTCCACAACCATGTGAGCCAATATCTACTCATTATTTCAGTTTAATCCAAGAATTTCCGCATGTCTCATATGCTAAATAAAGTATGAATATAATCATAATACACAAATGGTACCATATTAAGCATCTTAACAACACAATATAATTATTCACATGTATTCAAGGCTATTAATATCACATAGGGCCCCACACAGTCACATATATCACATAATAACTCAATTTCGACAATTACATCACATATAGGCCCCCTCATAGGAAAAACATATAAATAGCCATTTTGTTCATGATTAGTTCCCACCCTTAACATGCATTTTGTACCATCATTTACTACTCAATCCAGTCTGAAAAAGTTAAGTTATAACCAACCTCAAAAGTCAAAATCGGTCTGCTACACTTTGAATCCACGATCTTAATTTTCACAAACAATCTCTAATTATACTAATAACATCAAATATGAAATCTACACATCGAAATAAAATCAACGACAGAAATATTGACTACTTTTGGTTTGGGGTCAAAACGGACCCCCGAAATGAGTTTTCAAAAAATTAGGGAAAATCCAAAGTTTACTTCAGAAACATGTTCCCCAATTTTTTAGGAATCTATAGATGAAAACCCAAGTTAAATCGAGTCAAAAATGAGGTTCAGATTGAAAAAATCATTTTTGAACTTTACTGGATAAAATCTTTAAAATCCGGGTTAACATCAAAATCGAAGTTGTTTTGATGGTTAAATTGATGAAAAATAGTAATTATAAGATAAAAATATTATTCAAGTGAAAAGACGTGAAATTGAAGTTTAAAATCAAGCCCTAAGATTTTTGGGGTTTTGAGAAATTAATCAAGAAATTGCTAAGAAAATGGTGAATTCTTACCTTAAATTCATAATAAAATCAAGAAATTGGTGTTAATCTAGCTTCCCAAGATCCTACAAACTTTACTTTTAAGTTCTCACACTATTTTAGGGTTTAATTCTTAAGAAGCAAGATGAAAAATGAACAAAATGAGCCAAAAAGAGTGAAAAAACTGTATTTATTGCAGATTTTCTGCAACATTTAGTGCAGATTTTTCCCTTAAGTCGTAACGGAATCCGATAGGATGCCCGAAATTTGTTTGGAGTCAGATACATGCAAATGAGCTATTCAACCATATTAAATTAGATGTTCCGGACGCGATGGAGGTACCAGATTTTCAAAAAAAAAATATCATTTTCATAAAGTTGACCCTGAAACTCGAAATCACAGTTTTCCAAATCGAGGTAGAAATGAGATATCAAATCCATAAAATCATACCAAATATGCTAACATCCTAAATTCAATATTTTGGATCTGTTGGCAAAGTTGAACTCTTCATCCGAGGTCGTTTCGACCAAATGTGGGTCCCACACCCATATTTCTAATTTTTTAACTTTCCGACCAATAGGTCGAAATGAGCTCGGGTGCACCAGGACCCGAATCAAAGGTCTACCTAGCCCAAAATTGATATTTTGGAGCTGCTAGCGCAGTTCGTTCGGTCATCCGTCATACGGATCAAAAGATATCCACATAAGTTCAAAATAAGGCTCTCTAAGCCATCAAAAACTACAATATCGCATAAATGATACCAAAATGCA
>NW_025837950.1:0-1645 GCF_002878395.1 Capsicum annuum | reverse complement strand
GTGTACATGAATCGCTAAACTGGAAGCATCGTGCGGCAACCTTCTTGTAGCTACTAGTGTTGAGACAAAGTTGTTGCCCGGTTTCTCCTGTAAAAGGAACCAAATGATAAAACAAATTCAGGATATCATAGGATTGGCTCTCATAGGGAAAAATGTATATTTCTGATATCCAGTGTTGTTAACATCTAAGTTAAAGACTATTGGTCACTCTTCTTTAGTTGTTAACAGCTTCATTACCACTCTGTTCACAACCCTTTAATACCACAATCTGAGTCTCGATCAGGATATCTCTCTATAGTGCAGTTGCATACCGTGTTTCTTTCTTAGAGCCCCATACCACAATCAAATTTCCTTATCTTCCATGATGCGTTACTGAATACTACTGTGCACCCCTCACTATTAATCTGACAAATGCATATTATATTTTTCTTGAGGCTAGGAACATGTATAATAATTTACAATTTCTGCATCATCCCTTATGCCTTCTTTATATGCACTTCACTGTTCCCGACAATATCAAAAGGTAATTTTTATTCAAATATATTTTTGTATGCACGTAGTTTAATTGGTTGATGCATTTTTCTTAATTTTATTATAGATGGTTGATCAGAATAATCAAGATAGTAGTAATATGTTGAGACAAGTGAGCTCATTATCTTCATACGTTGTTGTTCAAGTAGTTATTTGGTTTTGGACTTATGTTTATGAAACTGAAAATGATCGACGTATGATCACACATGATATACGGCTTGAAAGAGAGAAAGTTAGAGATGAATTATGCAGTCATCTATTTTCGACTGAACTTTGCCTTAGTATATTACGAATGACCCCTTTAACTTTTACTAGTCTGTGTGAGATTTTATTTAGAGATGGAGGCCTTAGAACAACTCTGCAAGTTACATTTGAAGAACAAGTTGCAAAAAAACTTTACTTGTTATCACATAACATGACAAATCATGAATTATCTTTCATCTTTCGATGATCTGGAGAGTCAGTTAGTCATCATTTGTATGTTATTTTGCGAGCTATCTAGGGGTTATATGAAAAATTTATTAAACAGCCCGATGGCTCTCATGTTCCTTTTGAAATAGCAAACAATCAAAGATCCTACCCATATGTTAAGGTAAATATAATTTAACATTATATAAGTTTAATCTAATATAGAGAATATTTATATTATTAATTGATATTAAAATAACAAGATTGTATTGGTGAAATTGATGGAACTCATAGACGTGTTAAAGTTTCACAACATGAAGCACCAAAATATCGTGGGAGGAAAGATTATCCAACTCAAAATGTACTAGCTGCAAGTACATTTGATTTAAAATTCACATATGTTTTAGCTGGGTAGGAAGGTACAACCTCTAATTCAAGAATCATAAAAGAAGCACTAAATAGCCAAGATCCTCTAAATATTCCAAATGGTAAAATATTATAATATATATATATATATATATATAGAGAGAGAGAGAGAGAGAGAGAGAGAGATATTTAGGTATATATGATAAGTATATAATTGAGTCTTTATTTTTTATGTTTAGGAAAATTCTACCTTGTTGATGCTGGACTCATGTTGAGAAGCGGGCTTATTACAAATTATCGGGGGGAGCGATATCACTTGAAAGAGTATTCAAGAAATTCA
>NW_025837949.1:0-1200 GCF_002878395.1 Capsicum annuum | reverse complement strand
CTAGGATAAATTCAACGTTTCTTGAGCTATGGTACTATCAGAATTCTTATCCAAGGTCATCTATGAGGATTTTAGGCATGATACCAAATCCTAAATAGAAAAAGCTCTAAAACAGAGAATGAGCCTAAAATCCAAACAAACTATCCGATAATCAAAACAAATCTATCCAATAATCAAACCGATAATTCTGACAAGTCATAAATGACCTATGGCCACTGTGGGAAGAATCAAAATATTAGAAATACACACAATCAAGGAAATAACCTAGAGGTCATTACAACATCTAGTACTATACAACATCTACTACTAAAAGGACTTTTGTCTGTGAAAGTCAATGAATAGAGAGATCACAAATCTCAAAGGGATGAGGTACTGAGGTCACATGCTTCGAGCACAACTTCCCAGATAACCTCCAAGAAGAAATGATAATTTCAAGGGATTTTTCCACAGGTATCTCTTTTCCAACCAACTTCCACACTTCACTCTCAAATAGCCAAAACTCAACCTTAACAACAAACTCGAACTGAATCATGGCTGATGCACGTAAATCCAAACCATGACACCCTAATACCATATCGATATCAGTACAATCACATGAAAACTCATCCAAGACAAAGGCAAACCAAGGTATGAGTCATTTAACGAATTCAAAATCCAAATATAATCTTCTGTTGCCTTTCCAAAGTTGCTAGCCATTTCAAATGAAGCAGAAAGTCACCCGAGTCTTACCCGCGCAACTCTATCACACTAACCTTGAAGAACTAAAGCTAATCCATTGAAAATCCATAATGGCAAGCATGATAATAAGTCCCTGAGGCGCTACCTAGACACACAAATGGAGATAACCAAGGTCTACAATCTATGTTGATGCTACAAATGGTCCGTATGACCCTAAAAACTGATACACACGAGTCTGAAGCACAACCACTACCACTGAACAATCCTCTACAAGATGTCCTATCAACCGAGAAAGAAGCCGCGCTGAACCTGACCAACACATACTAGTCCTGTAGAATAGTTAATCTAAATTTTTTGACAAAAACTAAAAACTAAGGTCAAGGCTGAAGAAACCAATACCGTGCCAATGGACCACTATATGAACATCGATCATCGATAATCCATCTATATTGAAAAAGACCAAGTAGGTAGAGACAGAATAGGCTTACCTAGCTAATAGATGAAATCCCAACTGAGACAAAT
>NW_025837948.1:0-1733 GCF_002878395.1 Capsicum annuum | reverse complement strand
CATGCTTAGTATGAGATCCGTACTTATGATATTATAAATTATGGACTCTACTCTTATGATCAAGTCAGTCATGTGTGTCAGTTTTCTTCCATCGAGTCCTGGGGGTACTTGTACCCAAAAACTATAGTTGTGTGCCGAGAGCCATGTCATGTTTCATGATATCTGGACTCAAGCTATGATTCCATAGACTTCAGTCAGTCATGTGACTCAGGAAAACCTCATGATCATAGTCAGTTGTCAGATATCAGTAACATTTCGCTAGTCAATGGAATTCAGTAAGATTATGTTATGCATAGTCAGTTATTCATGTCCAGTCCCTCTAGATGGGAGTAGAGGCTAGCACCGAGTGAACCCAAGGATGGGAACTGACCCGCCAGTTCAGGGTGTGATATTTAGTAGTCACCTTTGTGTTCTAAAACTATGTAGCCAGTGTAGGTTGAGACATCTTAACCCATTAGATTAGGGTTGATGAGGTGGCTTAACCCGTCAGTTAAGCATTCCCACTGTTCTTATTGAGTACCCGCTAAATAAGGGTCACTCACAGGCTTTCCTTACTCGTGGAACGACATTGACACCCCTCCAATCGGGGCAGAGATTGGACCCCAGCTTAGCTATAACTGCATACATGGGGCATGTCGGTTAAACACTACTTCCCATAGTTTTAGTATCAGTCCCAGTAAAAGAAATCAGGGCGTTCTTCAGATTTCAGTATATATAGGACTGTTAGATACAGTTAGCCATGTTATCAGTTTTAGTAACAGTCATGAAAGTTAACAGTATACCATGTATTAGCTTAGAGGTCATGCTATCACATATTCGCATTCCTAGTATTTATATATGTGTATTTGCACTCCCACGTTTATATTAGTCAGTTAGTGTTGTTCATGCATGAAATCCTTTATGTTCAGCCTACCTTCCTAGTATAATCCGTACTCCAATTGTACTGATGCATTTACTCTATGGTGCTTTCTTTTCATGTTACACCATAGGTTCCGAGACACGAGCTCCAGCCCAGCAGTAGCGGTAGCATTCCAGTCGCAGAGACACAGTGAGTCCTCATTGATTATAGGACAATATGATTTGATTCATTTATTTATTTCTTCAGTTCAGTTTTATGGAGTTTGTTGGATACATGTTCCTTCAACTCCTTATTCAGATAGTTTACAGGCTCTTAGATATATGTTCAGATTTACGTTCAGATTGAGTTGTTTTGGGTATTTTCACCCATATAGTTTTATTCAGTTTAACCTTATGGCCTTACAGTTCTATGAATTATGCAATATTATATAATGATTTGTAGTATACAAGTACAGATATCAGTCATGGGTTAGCTTGTGGTCCCTCGGGGTCATGAGCATCGTGTAGCATTCCGGTTCAGCGAATCGGGGTATTATAAACTTGGTATCAGAGCCTAAGGTTCAATAAAGTCCTAGGAAGTCTGAACGTCGCATCTAGTAGAGGCTTGTACATGGGTGTGTTGTGCGCCATATTTATGTGCGAGAGGCTATAATATGTTTTAGAAACAGTCCCCTTTCATCATTAGTCATGTCATGCTAGTGACAATAATCAAAAATTAAACTCTTAGTATAATCCATTCTTCTCTTATTTATGACCATGGCCCCAAAGAGAAGAAACCAGCCAGTTACTCAGCCCGAAGATCCTTTGGGAGAACATGTTTCCCATGCGGAGTTCAGAGCTACATTTACCACACTTGCTCAGTCCATGGCTGCACG
>NW_025837947.1:0-4398 GCF_002878395.1 Capsicum annuum | reverse complement strand
ATTTACTCCTAGTCGGAGTAAAAGACGGATGCTTCAAATCCTAATACATATCAAAGTAGATCTTGATAGATCTTGCTAGAAATTCACTATAATGTAAATACATTTATAACACTCCCCTTGAATGTCTAATTGGTAGATAATGTGCCTCGTTTAAACCTTACTAGAAAAAATTCATTAGAAAAAAAATCTAGTGAAGGAAAAAGAGTACATATCTCTAATAATACGCATTTTGGCTGTCTCATTAAAAACCTTACAAGGAAAACCTAGTGGGACAAAACCTCGTAAGGAAAAAAAAGTACAATGCATATTAACTCTCCCTAATGAGAACATCCTTGAACCTTTGCATCCTGATCTTGTGCAGCATCGTCTTAAAAGTTGTAATTAGAGAAGACTTGGTGAATAAATCAGTCACATTGTCAGTTGAACGAATCTATTGCACGTTAATATCGTCATTCTTTTGTAGCTCATGTATGTATAAAGGCTTTGGCAAAATGTACTTCGTTCTATCTCCATTTATGAATCCTCCCTTAAGATGTGCTATGTATGCTGAATTATCTCTGTATAAAATTATGGGTAGATTATCATATTTCACACCATATTTTTCTCGAATGAGATGTATCATGGACCTCAACCATACATATTCTCGGCTTGCTTCATGAATAACTATTATCTCAGTATGATTCAAATAAAATGGCTACGATAGACTGCTTTGTATATCTCCAAGATATGGCAGTACCACCACATATGAACACATAGCCTATTTGAGACCGAGCTTTGTCATATTTCACACCACATTTTTCTCGAATGAGATGTATCATAGACCTCAACCATACATATTCTCGGCTTTTTTCATGAATAATTATTATCTCAGCATGATTCGATGAAGTGGCTATGATAAATTGTTTTGTATATCTCCAAGATATGGCACTACCACCACATATGAACACATAGCCTATTTGAGACTGAGCTTTATGCGGGTTAGACAAGTACCCAACATTAGCATGGACAATAAGATCGGGACTACAATCTTTAGAATAAAATAAGCTCATATGTTTTATCCCATTTTGATGTCTCATAGTAGAAGCAGAAATATACCTTGCTAACAAATTGACTAAAAAGGCTATAGGCCTTGTAGTATTTGCAAGGTACATGAGTGCATCAATTTCACTAAGATATGGTACTTCATAACCAATCCAATTCGATATATTTAAAATTTCAGCAAATAATCTATTGCTTTGAAAACTCTCCAAGAGTTCCAATGATATTCAATCAATAAGCTCATACAAGATAAGGATTATAAATAAGTTTCCCAGAAACTTTTATATGCTTCAAGCAGTTTGAATCCTTAAAAGTTTTCACATAAGTTTTGTCAAGTGACAATATTCAACATTTCATGAGTGACATCTTCAAGAGTCTAGACTGCAAATCAAATAAATTTTACGCTTACCAAAATGCATCCTTTCATGTCACTTGATAAATGTTTCTACGTCAGAATGCTTAAATAAATGTAGAATTCAGATCCTCGTAATCTTTCACAATGTTGCACTAATATTGTGTCAAATATATTGATGATATATCATTTCGTATTGGTTCACAATGCAACATAATATTTTGAGATCTCATCACTTCATTATTTTCAGGTACATGAACCTCTCATAAGGTTTCATGAAGTGTTATGTCGTAGGCTCTTCAAGAGCCCATTGTCTTCTTATTATGATTATTTTCTCCTTATTTTTCAAGAACTATTTCATTTGGAACCAATTAGTCTACAACACTTCATGCATGCATAGACTCTGTCCTTTAGGAACACAAAATAAGAGCACTTGCGCTTAATATGAGATGCTTTCGGCATCTGACTTGAATTATCTTTTGGATGAGGATCCAGTGATAATTCCTAACATATTTCATAGTGCTTATTATCTCCCCCTTATGTTACGAAAACTAACATACATCCTCTACTTCTTTGAGGAATCCATCTTTATACATTATAGTATATTCATTAATCGTACACCGCATATCAAAATTATTAGATGGAATAATTGGTTCCCTATCTTAAACCAATTGGGAGGGAAGAAATAATCATAATTTATTGTTCTAATGCATACAAGTGGTATTGTATGCAACATATCATATTTCAGACCAATACATGAAGCTTTGTTCACATTAGCGATGGTTTAGCTATTTATTGAAGGCATTCAATGCCAAACCATCATCATCAAGATAACTTTCTTGATTGCACAATCAGAAAATTATGTTCTTAACTCAATTTTATTGAGCAAGCAACTTTATGAATATCAAACTGCAGGTTGACAATGAATGTACATGTGATCATCTTATTGATACATCTTTTCAACATATCACATGATAGGTGAACGGACCCTTATTCACCTTTTTTAATTTTCAGATTTGAAGGGATCTAATCCCAATATTAGTTGGTCCAACCAACTTTTCATGAGAACAAACGACATAAATAATTCTTGAAGAATCTATTAGTTTTCAATACATGTACATCTTCGAGATGTCACAATCATTCATATCAATTTATGAACTTTTATTCTTGTAAACTCCACGTTTACCATGACATGTACTTTTTCTTTAGTAAATTTCAGATTTACTATTACATGAATAAATTTCAAATTTACTACTTTAGAAGTAGATTTCAAAATTATTCAACCACTTTTGGAGATAAGTTGTGATACAATCACAATCAAGTGCACGTTTGCATTAATAAGTTTCTCATTCCCCAGGAATAGAATATAATCGTATCTTAAGCCTATCAAATTATGATAGCTTATAACCTCTTTCAAGATTTTGCTACTTCAGATGCAAATCGAGGCATACATATAACGTAGAGAAGTTTTCTCTAGCATATCTTATAATCATATAAGCGTGTGAAAATATCATCACTTTTGATGATCATTATCATATTGTTCCTCCACGCGTATATTTGTGCATTCAATCACTTGCCTTCTTTCAGACATATTATGCACTGCTACCACATACACCTCAAGAATGAAGTAAGTTGTCATATTTCAGACTTATCATATATTGCTACCACATTCACTTCACTTCATGGAATGGAGCATATTCAATGGGTCGAATTTCAAACTTTTCATCAAACACCCATTATTTTTCCTTAGCCATCACAATATCATCAATATGGTGTATTGAGATTCAAACTCAATATTTTATCTATATAAAGGCATCTTAGGCATGAATTGATGGGACTTGAACCCAACATATTATCATCCTTTTTGATAATATTGTTCTTGAAGAATAAATTTAAAATATAAATGGCTCCAAACCAATTATTTTTCCTCAAATCCAACAATAATTATATCATTAATACAAAAATACAAATAACATAAGGAATTACTAACCTTGAAATTACCTTTAGATTTATAATCTCACCTTATTTGGCAGAATCTCGTGTTGATAATCTAAATTAGTTAGAGACTCAAAAACTTTTGTACCTACGTACGAACAGATCTCAATTGATAAGAGACTTCGTACAGATCTCAATTGGTAAGAGACTTCGTGCTGATAACGTGTTATAAAGTAAGAAAGAACAAAGAAGAAGAAGAGTATAGAGAGAAGAGAGAGTAATTCTTATTACTTCTTGAGGGATGAGAGATCATATCATTGTCAATACAATGAATAAAACCCCTCTATTTATAGGAAAAATTTACTCCTAGTCTGAGTAAAAGACGGATGCTTCAAATTCTAATAGTTATCAAAGTAGATCTTGATAGATCTTGATAGACATTCACTATAATGTAAATACATTTATAACAAGAACCATAATATTAAGTAGTCTAGAGGGAATATCTGGGTTTCAATGTGGATTTCAAACACCAATTTTTAAATATTTATAGTATTGAAATTAATAATATTGTTATGACACACACGTGCAACACACGTATATTAAATTAGTATTTTTATACATAGTACACAAATTAAGTGCACTATATATATTTTTTCATGTATACACACACACATTATTTTTTCGCACTATACAGAAAAAGATGGACAATGCATTAAATTTGTGCATTATTTACTTTTCTACAGTTTTGACGCTGTTAGCGTTGTGCCTTTAAAGAAAAAGTGTGTAGTGCACAAAATAGTGTTCTAGGCCTATTTATGTCACTCTTTATATCCATAACATATTTGTGACATTTTTTTTAGATTGATGGTGTATTTCGATCGCGGACTCCAACATTTTTGTATGAAGTGTTTTTTTCTTTGAATAATGATCTTCTACTTTTAGAATTAAAATATGAAAATATGTAACTCTTATTTATTGGTTATTAAATATCCGCACCCCCCTACAAATGGTATCAAAGTCCAGTAATTCAAAAAATACGGAAGTGAGATATATGTTAGAGTTATTAGAATTTA
>NW_025837946.1:0-2287 GCF_002878395.1 Capsicum annuum | reverse complement strand
ATGCAAGGTGTTTGATAAAATGTTTAGGATGCTAGAAATTCATGTTTATATGGTTTTATGATATCTAAATGACAAGTCCATATTAGCTATATACTTCAATATGAATCCCATGCTTTTTCATGTATTGCTATTGTGGTGGTATGAAGCATGTAAGATAATGGAGATATACAATATGTACATGAAATATATCTATGCATTCCCTATAATGTTTAAGATGTTGAAAAACTATATGAAATATGATATCCCCTACTTATGATATTACGAATTGTGGACTCAAATTTTGTGATCAAGTCATGTCATGTGTGTCAGTTTCCTTCTATCGAGTCCTGGGGTATTCGCACCCAAAAAAATAAGTTGTTTTCCTAGAGCCATGTCATGTTGTCAAGATAATCTTTGTTAAGCTATAATCTATAAAACTCAGTAAGTCATGTGACTCAAGAAAACCTCAAAAATCTCAAGATCTTAGTTAACTCTCAGATAATAGTACTACTTCATCAGTCAACGGAAGTCAATTAATCTGTCCATGTACGGTCAGTTGAATCATGTTTAGTCTCTTCAGATAGGAGTAGAAATTAGCACTGAGTAAACCCAAGGATGGGGACTCACCTACCAGTTTAGGGTGTGATTTTTAGCATTCATCCTTGTATTCTAGAACTATGTAGCCAGCATAGGTTGAGACATCTTAGCCTATCCGATTAGGGTTGATAAGGTGGTTTAACCTGTAAGTTTAGGGTTCCCACCATTCTACTTTCGAATACCTACCAACTAAGGGTCACCCACAACTGTCCTTACTAGTGGTGCGGTATTGACACCCCTCTAGTCGAGGCAGAGATTGGTCCCCAACTTAGCTATATACATTATTAGGGCATGTTGGTTAAACAACTACCTCCCATAATTTCAGAATTAGTCTCAGTAAAAGAACTCAGATAGGTCTTTAGATTTCAGTATATCAGTACTATCAGATACAGTTAGACTCGGTTAATTTAAGAAACTCAGATAGTTCTATCAAATTCAGGATTATCAGATATAGTCGCCCATATTATCAGAATTTCAATATCAGTCATGTTAGCCATTAGTAAACTATGTATTAACATACAGGACTAGCTATCATGCACCCACAATTTCAGTTACTATGTATGTATATTTGTACTCTTACGTTTATGTCAGTCAGATAGTTAGCATTGTTCATCCATGTAAACCCTATTTATATTTAGCCTACCGCACTCGTATACTTAGTACATTCTCTCGTACTGACACATTTGTGCTATGGTGCTTTCTTTTCATGTTACACCATAGGTTCAAAGACACGAGCTCCAGATCAGTAGTAGTAGTAGCATTTCCAGTTGCAGAGATTTAGTGAGTCCTCTTCATTTAAGGATAATAGGATTTGATTTATTCATTATTACTTTAGCTAGTTATCAATTTATGTAGTTAGCTGGAGATATATTCCTTCAACTCCTTCTTTAGACAACACTTAGAGGCTTTCAGATTCAGTATTCAGATTATGTTCAGATTTGATTCAGTTTTCAGTTGTTTTGGGTATCTTTCACCCATATGGATGTTATGTTTTGACATATTCTTTATTCAGTTGAACCTTATGGCCTATATATTAATGTTTTTTGAATTATTTTATTATATGTTATAGTGTACAGGTACAGATATCAGTCATTGGTTAGCTTGTGATCCTTCAAGGTCATAAGCATCGTGTAGCATTCCAGTTTACGAAAATCAAGGCATTACAAACTTGATATTAGGGCCTAAGGTTCAATAGATTCCTAGGAAGTCTGAAAGCCGCATCTAGTAGAGTCTTGTACATGGGTGTGTTGCACGCCACATTTATGTACAGGAGGTTATAAGATGTTTTAGGAACAATCCGCTTTCTTCAGTATTCATGTCGTGCTAATAAACATAATTTTAAGCTAGTCGCTCAGTCTAATCTGATCTTCTCTTATTTCTGTAACATGTCTCCAAAGAGAAAAAATCAGCCAGCTCCTCAGCCCAAAGATCCTTTGGGCGAATATGTTTCTCATACGGAGTTTAGGACCGCATTTACAACTCTTGCTTAATCTGTAGCTGCCCAGAATGAACGACCAGCAGTCGTTCCAGCCAACCTAGTGGCCAATTTGGTAGCAGCTTGGATTCGGGACTTTACCTAAATGAACCCTTCATCCTTCTTTAAGTCTAAGCCAGACAAGGATTCTCAGCAATTCATTGACCAAGTCCAGAAAGTCATTCATATTGTGGAAGCTACTTCTTCTCAGAGTATTGAGTTAGTTTCATACCAATT
>NW_025837945.1:0-2227 GCF_002878395.1 Capsicum annuum | reverse complement strand
CTGGGGGTACTTGTACCCGAAAAATATAGCTGTGTGCCTAGAGCCATGTCATGTTTTCACGATACTCTCAATCAAGCCATGATCTATAGAAATCAGTCAGTCATGTGACTCAGAAAAACTCTGTAATCTCTGTAGTTCAGTATTCTTAGTAATCTCAGTGCTCAGTAACCTTAGTAATCACAGTAAATCTCAGTAACTTCAGTACTCTTAATCAGTCCTCAGAACTCATTATATTCCATCCATCATCAGAATCCCGTAAACTCAGTTTTAGCTTCGTTAAACAATACCACTATTTTTAGTTCACTTAGTCAGTATCAGTGCAGCTAGTCAGTTTAGTTCAACTATTCAGTTCAGCTTAGTTATTTAGTTCAGTGTCCTTCAGATGAGAGTAGAAGTTAGCATCGAGTGAACCCAAGGATGGGAACTCACCTACCAGTTTAGGGTGTAATTCTTAGCAGTCATCCTTGCATTCTAAAACTATGTAGCTAGCATAAGTTGAGATATCACAGCCTGTTATATGAGGGTAGATGAGGTGGCTTAACCTATTATATGAGGGTTCCCACCATTCTCACTAGATTTACCTATTATATGAGGGTTGCTTACATGTTGTCCTTACCAGTGGTGCGGTATTGACACCCTTCCAGTCAGGGTAGAGATTGAACCCCATCTTAGCTATAATAGCATATATGGGGCATATCAGTTAAACAACTACTTCTCACAGTTTCAGTTACAGATTTCAAGAATGTCATCTATAATCACCCAGTCTCAGTAAAGAACTCAGATAGTTTTTTAGATTTTAGTATATCAGGACTGTCAGATATAGTCAACTCAGATACAGTACGAGACTCAGATAGTTTCATCAGATTTAGGATTATCAGATATAGTCACTCATGTTATCATTATTACCAGTCCTCTAAAATTATACTATCAGTACTCAGTTTCAGGACTGTTAGACACAGTCAATCAGACCAGCTCTTCATAATTTGAACTATCAAAAATAGTCGTTCATCTATTTAGTATCTCGGTATCAATATACTCATGTTGTTAGTATTCTCACTCAGTAGTCAGTATCTCCATGAGTTCAATTATAGTTATGCATGCATGTATCTATTTTCACGTTCATATTAGTCAACATTGTTCATGCATATAACCCTTTGCACTTAACCTACCTCACTCGTATACTCAGTACATTCAAACGTACTGACGCATTTATGCTATGGTGCTTTCTCTTATGTTACACCATAGGTTTAGAGGCACAAGTTCCAAATCAGTAGTAGCATTCCAATGTTTAGAGTTTGGAGTGAATCCTTCTCATTCGAGGACGATATGATTATTGCTACATTTACTATTCGGTTGCTAGATGGAGTTAGTTAGAGACATGTTCCTTCAACTCCTTATTTAGTTCAGTTAGAGGCTTTCAGACTAGATGTCAGATTAGATATTCAAATCTCATTATTTTCAGTATTTATGACTTATTTTGGTATTGTTATACCTTTTTCAGACATTTTGTTATCAAACATTTATTCAGTTCGAACCTTATGTCCTTTCATGTTCATGTTTCTATATTTTATAATATATTATGCAGTATACAAGTATAGATATTAGCGATGGATTAGCTTATAGTCCTTCAGGTTTATGAGCACCGTGTAGCATTCCAATTCAGAAAAATCGAGGTGTTCCAAACTTGGTATTAGAGCCTAAGGTTCAATAGAGTCCTAGGAAGTCTGAAAGCCGCATCTAGTAGAGTTTTGTACATGCGTGTGTTGTGCACCACACTTATGTACAGGAGGCTATGAGATGTTTTAGGAACAGTTTCCCTTATTTCATGTCTCAAATCGTGCTATAGCAAGGTTCTCTAAGAAACTCATGTAGATTCTCATCATGCTCCCCTCATGTCATCTTTACCTTACTTTCAAGGTAACAAAAATAGTGAAGCTTAAGTCCCACAGATAGGGCTTTCTCAGATAGTATCCCATTAGTTAAGTTATGTTCCAAAGTTGTACGGATCTCATTCATGATCATGAGAACTTGTTCTCAAACCCAGATTTAGATATGCCATCAGATCCCTTCTCAAAATCCTATGATAGCATGTGATCTAGAGTTAGAAGCATGAACCCAGTAGTTTAGCAGTAGACAAGTTAGGATACGATATCCAGATTGAATAGATTATGTATTCATGAGGATAGTTGTGCTATAATAAATTAGTAGGCTTGAACAGTATGAGTTA
>NW_025837944.1:0-3928 GCF_002878395.1 Capsicum annuum | reverse complement strand
CCAAGTCAGATGGAGGAAACCGTTCATAGTTTTACTCCAAGTCAGCCATTCCAGCTCCTTCCTCTGCTAGCACTCTAGTGCCAAAATTCAAAGACGTCAATAGAGATAAATCGCCAGGCTCATAATCTCAGGGAAGTGTTAGTAGTGCCCGAACGAATCCCCTTTGTCAGACTTGTGGCAAGAACCACAAGGGCATTTGCAGAGCCGGTAGTGATATCTATTTTAGTTATGACAAGCCAGGCCACAGGATTAGGGAGTGTCTACAGTTAATTCTTTAGGGTCAGCAAAATTATTCTACAGCTCAGTCTAGTCGCCCGAACCAGTAGGGTGCTATTTTCAGTGCTACCAGTGGGCAACACCCAAATAGACTCTTTGCTCTTCAGTCCCGGCAGGATCAAGAAAATTCTCCTGATGTCGTTACTGGTACATTACAGATTTTCTATGTTCATGTTTATGCTTTGCTAGACCTAGGTCCATCTTTGTCTTTTGTTACTCCAACATAGTAGGCGATTTTTGAATCAGTCCCGAAGTCCTAGCAGAGCCCTTCTCAGTCTCTACCCTAATGGCTAAAACCATCATAGACCGATGGGTATACAGGAACTGCCCGGTTATGATATCTCAAAAATCTACGTCAGCAGATTAGTGGAGTTAGAGATGACTAATTTTGATGTCATTCTCGACATGGATTGTCTTCATTCCTACTATGCCATAGTGGACTGCAAAAATAGGATAGTTCAGTTTTAGTTCCCGAATGAGCCCGTCCTAGAGTGGAAGGGTAGCATTTCAGCGTTTAGGGGTCAACTTGTTTCCTACCTTCGGGCAAGAAAAATGATTTCTATGGTGTGTGTGTATCATCTCGTGCATGTTAAAGATTCTAGTTCTGAATATCCCATTCTTGGAATAGTATTTGTTGTTAATGAATACTTAGATGTCTTTCCCGAAGATCTTCCTGGCATTCCTGCCGAAAGAAAAATAGGCTTCGGCATAGCCCTTCTTCCAGATACTTAACCTATTTCTATTCCACCATACAGAATGGCACCATCAGAACTCAAGGAACTGAAAGATCAGTTGAAGGATCTCTTAGATAAGGGATTCATCAGACCCTGTGTTTCCCCATGGGGTGTGCCAGTATTATTCGTGTGCAAGAAAGACAGTTCTCTAAGGATGTGTATTAATTATCATTAACTCAACAAGGTCACGGTCAAGAATAGATATCCACTTTGAAGGATTGATGATCTATTCGACCAATATCAGGGTGCTAGTTACTTCTCCCAGATAGACCTCAGATCAGGCTATCATCAGCTCAGAGTTAGAGAATCTAACATTTTGAAGACAACTTTCCGTACACGGTATGGTCACTTTAAATTTTTAGTCATGTCATTTGGTCTTACCAATGCCCCTATAGCTTTTATGGATTTGATGAACCATGTGTTCAAGCGGATATGTTTGTCATAGTCTTCATAGATGATATTCTGGTCTATTCTTGCACAGAGCGTGATTATGCAGACCATCTCAGGATTGTTCTTCAGACTCTCAGGGATCACCAATTACTCGCTAAGTTCAGCAAGTGTGAATTTTGGCTAAGATCAGTAGCATTCCTTGGCCATATTGTTTCCAATGATGGAATTAGAGTAGATCCTTAGAAAACCGAGGTAGAAAGAAACTGGCCCAGACCCGTATCTCCATCAGATATTTGGAGTTTTTTGGGTTTGGCTGGCTATTACAGATGGTTTGTCGAGGGATTTTCTTCTATTGCATCTCCCATGTACAAATTGACTCAGAAGAAGATTAAGTTTCAGTGGTCAGATTCATGCGAGAAGAGCTTTCAAGAGTTGAAGACTCGACTTATCTCCACTCCAGTTCTAGCTATTCCAGATGGTTCAGACGGTTTTGTAGTCTATTGTGATGCATCTAGAGTGGGTTTAGGATGTGTCGTCATACAACATGGTAAGGTCATAGCCGACGCCTCCACACAGTTAAAGCCATATGAGAAGAATTATCCTACTCATGATCTTGAGTTAGCAGCGGTAGTTTTTGCCTTGAAGATTTGAAGGCATTATCTCTATGGAGTTCATGTAGATGTCTTCACAGACCATAAAATCCTCCAGTATGTCTTTTCCCAGAAAGATCTTAATCTTCGCCAGAGAAGGTGATTAGAGCTCTTGAAGGATTATGACATGAGTGTTCTTTATCATCGGAGCAAGGCCAATATTGTGGATGACGCTCTCAGTCGACTCTCCATGGGTAGTATTTCTCACGTTGAGAATAGTTAAAAAAATGGCTCAGGAGATCCATCAGCTTTCTAGACTAGGCATTCGCTTAGTCGATTCTTTAGAAGGTGGTGTATGTATTTATAGTAGTTCAGAGTCATCTCTAGTTTCTAAGGTGAAAGAGAAACAAGACAGGGATCCTAGCCTTGTCAAACTCAAAGAGTCAATTCAAAATCAGAAGATCAAGGTTTTCTCCCAAGGAGGAGATGGTGTTCTTCGTTGTCAGGGTCGTTTATGTGTTCCAGGTGTAGATGAATTGAGGTAGTGAATATTTACAGAAGGTCATAGTTCACGATACTCTATTCATCCCTGGGACACTAAGATGTACCACGACATGTGAGAGATCTATTGGTGGAGTGGGTTAAAGAGAGATATTGCAGAGTTTGTGGCTAAGTGCTCTACCTGCCAGTAGTTTAAGATAGAGCATCAGAAACCTAGTGGTTCTATGCAAGAGTTCACCATTCCTACTTGGAAGTGGGAAGAAGTTAATATGGACTTCGTGATGGGTTTGCCTAGAACTCGTCATCAGCATGATTCAATCTGGGTCATTATATATAGAATAACCAAGTCAGCTCATTTCCTTCCTATTCGTACTTCTTATTCCACTGAGGATTATGCCAAACTCTATCTCAGGGAGTTAGTCAGGTTACATGGTGTTCCACTATCTATCATCTCAGACAGAGGTACCCAGTTCATTTCTCACTTTTGGAAAGCATTCTAAAAGGGTCTCGATACCTAAGTCCATCTCACTATAATATCTCATCCTCAGACAGATGGTCAAGCAGAGAGGACCATTCAGACTCTTGAAGATATGCTAAGGGCGTGTGCAATTGACTTCAAGGGAAGTTGGGACGACCACTTACCTTTGGTTGAGTTTGCATACAATAATAGCTATCATTCTAGTATTCAGATGGCTCAATTCGAAGCTCTCTATAGTAGGAGATGTAGATCTCTGATTGGTTGGTTCAAAGTTAGTGAGGCCTTAATCATAGGTCCTGACTTAGTATTTGACACCTTAGAGAAAGTTTAGTTGATCAGAGAGAGACTTCGGGCTGCTCAGAGACGACAGAAGTCCTATGCAGATGTTCGTAGAAAGGATCTCGAGTTCGAGGTTAATGACTATGTCTATGTTAAGATCTCTCCTATGAAGGGAGTAAAAAGGTTCGACAAGAAAGGGAAACTCAGTCCACGGTATGTAGGTCCTTTCAGAATTCTTTGTCGCTTCGGAAAGGTAGCTTATGAGCTTAAGTTGCCTTCAGATCTAGCCTCAATCCATCTATTCTTCCATGTCTCTTTGCTAAAGAAGTGAATAGGTGACCCAGCAGTTGTTGTCCCTATTCAGAGCATCGATATTCAGAATAGCCTTTCTTATGAAGGGATTCCAGTGGAAATCTTAGATTATCAGACTCGTAGATTGAGGAACAAAGAAGTCCCTCTAGTCATGGTTCTTTGGCAAAATCAATCTCATGAGAGAGAAACTTGGGAAACAGAAGCAGATATGCATACCAAGTATCCTCACCTCTTCCCCGCCAATTCAGATCAAGCTCAAGGTAATAGTTCTCCTTAATCTTATTCAGTTTCACGTTCATGTTTCCAGTATAAACTTAGTACCTATTAACCTTTTCATACTTAGTCATGCATTCATGTGTCAGTTACCC
>NW_025837943.1:0-1587 GCF_002878395.1 Capsicum annuum | reverse complement strand
AGTATATTGCCACTACAACTGTTTTAATACTTATGAATTTATTATTACTATTATTATTATTATTATTATTATTATTACTATTATTATTATTATTAATATTACTACTAAATAGAATCCGTACTACTATTGCTACTATTTTTTTACTATTTATTATAATACATATAGAAGATTACTACGCACTATTACTACTAATTTTACTGCCTTTATTTAATATTTACATAAATTATATTTAGATAGTTTTATAATATTTATTTGAATTATTAAAGAGATAAACATAAAAAAGTAAAAGTTCATTCAAAACTCTTTAACCATGAGTTTTTATTTTTAAACTAATGAAATTTTTTTTAAATAAAGAATAATATATTTTTAAATTCAAATATTTTAAATGTTTTAATACATTTATTTATTTATTTACTTATTATTATTATTATTATTACTACTACTACTACTACTACATTTTTTTGGTTAATATTATTATTAATACTACTCCTATTACTGCTATTACTCCTACTGCTGTTTCTATTATATGTATTGTCACTTTTACTATTTACTTATTATTATTTTTTTATTATTGTTATTATTATTACTACTACTACATTTTTTGGTTAATAATATTATTAATATTACTACTACTACTACTCCTATTACTGTTTCAATTTTATGTATTGTCACTATTATTATTATTGTTGTTGTTGTTATTGTTGTTCATGTTGTTGCTATTACGCACTACTACTACTAATTTTATTGCTGTTGTTTATTATTAATATTATTATTATTATTATTATATTTTTAACTTTAATTTAATATTTACATAGATTATATTTAGATAGTTTTACAATATTTATTTGAGTTTGTAAAGAGATAAACATGAAAAGGTAAAATTTCATTCAGAACTCTTTAACCATGAATTTCTATTTTCAAGCTAATGATTTTTTTTTTTCAAATAAAGAATAATATATTTTCAAATTCAAATATTTTAAAATTTTTAGTACATTATTATTATAAAATTATTAAGTTATGTCCTAAAAATTGTCACGTGACTTTTTAATATCTTGTCACGTGGCTTGTTGTCTTGCTTTTAGTTTTACTTATATATATATATATATATATATAATCTATATAATCTATATATCTATATAATATATTAAAAGTGTGAAAACCTTTAGTAAAGTGATTTGAACTTTTTGCCATTCATTAAAAGTTTCCGCAATAGACAAAACTGTCTTTTCATTATTTTTCTAATATTTAAAACTTAAAATTCATTTAAATTTAGTTATTAAACCTTTCCTCTTTTGAATTATATACCTTAAATTTTAGACTTTTAAATTAATGAAAATATTACCTTAACTAAATCTTTAAAAGAAAGTCAATTAATTGAAAATTCTTCAATGACCAATTACGTGAGCAATTAATATTGTAGTACAACTTACCTAAAATATCATTGTTTTAAAGTTTACCAAAAATAACATATATATAATCTCTCTCTATATATAATATAATATTATATAATGTATTAAAAGTGTGTAAATCCATTCGGACTTTTCACCATGCATTAAAACACTCCCTTTTAGACAAAATCAGCTTTTT
>NW_025837942.1:0-6258 GCF_002878395.1 Capsicum annuum | reverse complement strand
TGTTTCAATGGCACATTCTCTATGTTTGCAACCACAAGAATTCAAGCGTAACGAAGAGAGTATGATATAAGTAAATCAATGCATAATGAATTCAAAACCCATAGAAATCGATAGTATGCTACAAGGTTTCCATAACCCTAACCAATAAGCTTAGCTACTCATGGACAAAATGAAAATCACCATAAGTATGTTCATCAAACCAAAAACTAGAAGATGATCTTGGTGTGTAAATAGTGAACCAAGAGAAAAACATTTTCTCTCTCTCCTAGCTAAGACACCAATCTCTACTTCAAAAATAATATAGAATAATAAATAATGATAAAAATTCAGCATCAAGTCTTTTTAATAATCTTTTCTCTCACAATTTCCTTCTAAGTCCCTGAACTGATTATAAATGACAAATTGGTCTTGAACACAGTTTCTAGGCGCCATATTTGGTCCAACCAGCTACTTTTCTCTTGTGTGATTTGTCATTCGCAATTCGTAGTTCCATCATGTCTTTATCTACCTCATTAACACCTGAAATCATGCTAATCACATAGGTTATCTTAATTACATCAAAGTAGAGTAAAACATAAGAAACTAGGCACTTTATTCTCAAAACTTAGTTAAATATGGGTAAGTTATGGTGCTTAGGAGTATAAATACACCCAAGATCACCACCCCACACTTAAAGCTTTGTTCGTCCTCGAACAAATTATCCATTAATGCATACACAAGATTTGAAACCCACAAAGAAAACACAAGATGCTCAAATAGGCTCACACAATGAATATGAAACAAAAAGTAGATTCATGAACCATTACTGAAAAGAACCTACCCTCAAGAATCAACTCATTAAGTTGGAAAATTGATGCATACCATTTAAGCAAAGAAATCATTTAAATTGCCAAACTTTTCATCAAACATATGCCCTCACAATAAAAGAGTTACCCATAATCACTCACAAAAATTCAATTTCTAGCACAATGGGTATAAGAATCAAGTTGCGCTTACTCTCTCAAAGAATTCTCAAATTAAAAATGATAAAAATATGCTTGCCCTTAGTGTAGTGCTCCACTAATACCAGAATGTTAAGATTGGGATCATATAGGTCTTTATGGGTTGTAATGTAGGCTAAGGGATGGGTAGGAACTATTCTGGATAGTAATAGTGACTAACTTCACTAAGCGCTTTAATACACTACATTAGACAATGAATACCAATCTTTAACAACCAACTTTCACCTCTACAAACTTCACACATCATTTTCTTTCACCCCATTTCATAAAGCTCACTCATATAACTTATGACAGGAGTATTTTCCATGTTCACATCATCTCATTTTGAACAATTTTTTATGCCAGTTTTTTTTTAAGAGAGATCTCACTCCTACCCAATCATATCAGATTCAGATGCCAAAAACTATTACTTTGGGGCCACATTTTCACCTTTTTCTTCTTCTATTTACAACTCCTTACTAAATTTTTTTTACTAAAGCGCTTAGGAGATTTGGATCAATTTGAGGTTAATCAAGTAAAGATTAGGCTACACATAAGGTTACCAAAGAATAAGCTAAAGGCTCAATGGGTCTAGCTAAGATTATGCACAAAGGTGGTTCAAAAGATGGTATGAAAAAAAATGGCTTTCAAAGAAATGCCTAAATCATCTTCTAAACTCACATTCTCTATTTCGTTTTGCATACACACCAGGCAAGTTCTAGTATCAATTGTAATAAGAAATATGCGAATACCCTTACACACACATGGGATATGCTTAACTCCAATAGGATCATTATAGACTCTTAACCAAATAGTTATATGAATAAACTTTAAGCCAACAATCACCACACGAGTCATAAACTATAACTTAGGTGTCTCAATAGTAAAGGTTTATCTCATACTTGTATTTTTATGGGCCCACTAGAATAAATTACATTCACTTGTTAGGTCCTACACATGACTGATTTTCTCTTAAGACAGTCGTCATCCATCTATCATCAAGAAAAATACCTAACTATGACTACAAACTAACATATATGTAGAAACAAAACACATGCACTAAACTAGAAAATTCAAAATGGCAAAATAAAATGAACTAAAGAGAAGACAAAATAGTAAGCAATCTAGAAGAATTCAAGCCACCCCAGACTTTAAACAAAAAACTATCCCCAGTGCAAATACATAAACAAAAACCTAGCAAGTTGGACTCTTCTTCCACATCTGGGGTCATGCCACCTGCAAGAGAATCATCATTAGAGTCTTCCTCACTAGATTCGAGCTCTATGTCAGAATTTAATAGTCGGCGATCCTCATCCATTGGTACATCATCATCCAATGGTTCCTCAAAACTAGTCCCTGCTCCACACATAGCTCTAGCATGGTCATTAAGTTGATAGTCATAATCTAGCTAACGTAGCTCTACAGCAGTAGGCACACAGCCTCTACTCATCATAATGAGCTTCATCATCCCAGAAAGTGTAATACCCCATACTTCTACCTAGCTTAAAATCATCCCAAGTATGTTAGAAACTTACTTTGAAAGATGAATCCACTTTTATATACGTGGAATTTTTAAAGTTTTCACTTCTTGTCATGTGGTAAATTGAATTATCTTTCCAATGATACCAATTTCATCCAAATCTGATATCGGGGTAAAATGATATGGACGTTTTACAGAAAGCAGTCAAAACTACCTAGGTACGATGATGAGGGCTGACGGACCTTCAAGCTAGTGACAGACCGTTGCCTAAACTATCACAACGGAGGCAGTGAGACCACCTTCTACCTAAGGGTGATGGCTCAGGCTGATGGACCATCGAGCAAGCGATGGACCATCACCCAAGCCATCGTAGCATAGGTAGTGAACCCTTATTCTGCCCAGGTACGACAGTCAAGATTGACGGACAGTCGAACCAATGATGGAACGTCGCACCCACCATCGCATAGTTAGTTTAGTTATTTTGAAGTCATTTTAAAAAAGGTATTTAGGTCTTTTTCCACCCGTTTTAACCCCTAATAATATTAGATCAAGAATCATAAGTTCATTATTCATCTATAACATCAAATTAGGATTTTCTCTCAAAGATAATCCCCAAGAACAAAATCCACATTATTATTCAAGAAACTAAGAGATTCCAAGTTCTTTAAGTCCTAGAACTTCTAGAAACTCACAACCCAGGTAGGTCATGTGTTGATTTATGGGTCCCTTTCACCCATGAAGCTTAAGAATCTCTTTTCAAAATACAAGATTTGTGTATTTATGAATGTTTATTATTTAAATAGAATTGAAATTTCATGTTCATGATGTTATGGGGTTTTGATTTATGTTTTAAATTAAATTCTTCCAATGATTGACCCTAGTATATGAAGGTTTGCATATAAACTATTATAAACCCCTTCAATTTACAAGTTGATTGATGTATCTATCATTATTAGATGTGTTAATGATTTTATAACCAAAGCATGCTCCCCATGTGTTTGATTAAATGCCTATGTGAAGGAAAAGTGCCATACTAGTATAATAATATGAAATCCCCATTCATGTACAAGTTCGTACATGTCAAGTGTTTGATGAAATGTCTTAGTCAATGAGTTATGGATATATGTATGGCCATTGTGGTGCTTTAGAACTTGTACTTCATGAATTCTCCAACTTATTATATTATGGATTATTGATGTGGTCATGTATTCAAAAAAGTTATGCTTTGTCAGTTTCTTCCCATCGAGTCCTATGGGTACTTGCACCCAAAAATTTAGCTATGTGCCAAGAATCAGTGTCATATTTTCAAGATACTCTCAGTAAAGCCATGATCCATAAAATTCAGTCAGTCTCATGGATCAGGAAAACCCCGTAATCTCAGTACTATTCCATCACTTAGTTAACTCAGTCCAGTTCAGTTCAGTTAATGATGTTCATTGTCTATTCAGATGGGAGTAGAAATTAGCACCGAGTGAACCCAAGGATGGGAACCCACCTGTTATCTGAGGGTGCGATTCTTAGAAGCAATCCTTGCATTCCAAAACTATATATCTAGAATAGGTTGAGACATCATAGCCTATTATATGAGGGTAGATGAGGTGGCTTAACCTATTATTTAAGGGTTCCCACCATTCTAACTAGAGTTACCTGTTATATGAGACTTACTCATAGATTGTCCTTACCAGTGGCGCGGTATTAACACCCTTCCTATTGGGGTTACAGATTGGACCCCAACTCAGCTATATTGCATTATTTGGGGCATGTCAGTTAGATGACTACTTCTCACAGTTTTAGTTACAGATCAGGACTGTCAGATATAGTCATTCAATCTTAGTAATAGAACTTAGATAGTTCTACAAAATTCAGAACTGTCAGATACAGTTAACTTAGAATAACACAAAACTCAGCTAGTTCCATCAGAACCTAGACTGTTAAATACAGTCGCTCAGTATCAGTTATTTTAGTCATATAACTATCAGTATCTCATGTTATCATTACTCTGACTTAGTAATCATATTATCACAAACTCTATTATAGTTACTATGTATTCATGCATGTATTCTCACATTTATCTTATCCAATCATTTAGTATAGTTCATGCATATGAACATTTGCATTTAGCCTACCTCACATGCATACCAATACATTCAAACGTTCTAACACATGAGCTTTAGAGCATTAGTAGCATTCCAATCTCAGAAGTCAGAGTTAGCAGTGAGTCCTCATCCTTCGAGGACATAACCATTACTTTATTATCTCATTAATAAATTTATTTCAGTAGTTGGAGTTAGTTGGGGATATGTCCCATCAACTCTTTATTCAGATAGTTTAGAGGCTTTCGAACTAGCATGTTTAGACATTTATTTTTGTTGTTTTGGTATCTATATACCATATCTTCAGATGTTATGTTTTATTAGATCATTGAACCTTATGTCTTTTCAGCCTTTATTTCCACATTTATACAATATATTATACAGTATATAGGTACAGATATCAGTCATGATTTAGCTTATAGTCCTTTGGGGTCATAAGCACTGTGTGATGTTTTGGGTACCAGATTTGGGGCATTACAAATTTGGTATCAGAGCCTAAGGTTCAACAGTGTCCTAGGAAGTCTTAAAATCTACATCTAGTAGAGTCTTATGCATGGGTGTGTTGTGCAACACACTTATAGATAGGAGGCTATGAGATGTTTTAGGAATAATTCCCCTTCTTTCAGTATTTATGTCATGCCAGTAAGCATCAGCTCAAATGTAGACTCCTAGTCTAAATTATTTTTTCCATTTTATTTACTAAATATGGCTCCCAAAAGGGCTAACAAAAGGAGAACCAGAAATTAGTCAGTACCGTTGCCCGTTCAGGCAAATTCCCTAAATGAGCATGCCTATCATGATGAATTCAAAACCGACTCCCTTATTTTATCTTACTCAGTTGTAGCTCTGAGAAATTAGCAGGCTGTTGTCCCAGCCCCATCTTCAACCAGTGCTCCAATACCAAAACTTAGAGACGGCAACAGGGATAGGGTGCCAAGCCCTAAACCTCAGGGCAGTGTTAGCAGTGCCCAAACCCATCCTTTTTGTCAAACTTTTGGTAAGAACTATCAGGGTATTTATAGAGCTGGCAACAATGTCTATTTTGGATATGGCAATCCAAGCCACAGAGTTTGAGAATATTCCCAGTCAGGTTTTCAGGGACAGCGTAACCGTTTCTCAGCTTAGTCCGATCGTTCAAATCAATAGGGTACAACCTCCAGCGCTACTAGTGGGCAACGTCCAAATTAAATTTATGCTCTTCAGTCCTAGCAAGATCAAGTAAATTCTCCTGATGTGGTTACTGGTATGTTACAGATCTTTTATATGTATGTTTATGCTTTGCTCAAGAGTTTTTTTGTATTTTGTTACTCCCTATATAGTAGGCAATTTTGAAACCAGTCCTTAAATTCTAGATGAGCCCTTTTCAGTTTCTACCCCAGTAGGTAAAACCATCATATCCCAGTGGTTATACAGGAACTTCCCGATTATGATATTTCAGAAAGTCACTTCAACAGACTTAGTTGAATTAGAGATGACTGATTTTGATGTCATTCTCGGCATGGATTGGCTTTATTCCAACTATTACACAATTGACTGTAGAAACAAAGTTGTTTAGTTTAATTTTTCAAATGAACCAATCCTAAAGTTGAAGGGTAGTACTTCAGCTTTCAGAGGTCAACTTATTTCCTATCTTCGGGTAAAGAAAACAATATCTAGAGTATGTGTCTATCATCTTGTTTGAGTTAAGGACACTAGTTCTGAAACT
>NW_025837941.1:0-1643 GCF_002878395.1 Capsicum annuum | reverse complement strand
GATCCTAGCTTGTTGAAACATGGTCTGAAGATGATCATATTTCTCAAGACTGAAACCATGAGGAGAAGGAGTGATTTTAAATCCAAATGAAGTGGATATTGTATTTAGGTTCAGATGGAGTATGTGTGGATGGAACAGCAGTAGTCTGAACACAAGATGCTGATCTCCTAGATTTGTTGAACTTATAGTTAGAAGGATACCCAAACCGGTTGTGGAATTTACCCACATTATGGTTGGTTTTCTTGTAGTATTTGCAGAATAAGCCAGTAGAAGAACTAGAGATCATATAGAGAAACCCCCACCTAGTCCTCTTTTAGAGTCAAAATTGATCTTTTGAGCGAAGTGTCTGTTATGCTCAAAATTCCCTTTTTGAGGAAAAGTTCTGGAAGAAAGGCAAGGTAAATAATTTAGAGTTGAATGTCTAGGAAGTAGGAAGGCAGTGGCATTACTGGAGAAGCTATTTCTAGTTGGTGGTGTTTCTCCATGACTTCTATCTTATTGTAAGAGGGACTATGTTCTACTAATTGATGGGAGAGGGCTCATCATAAGAATATTACTCTTGAACATAGAGTAAAATTCATTCACTACATTAAGAAATTGAAACAATTGCTGGTCTTCTATAAACTTGGCCAAAGCCCAACAAGTACAATTAGGACCAACATACGCATTATTCAACTCACCCCATCGATTTCTGAGCTAAGTGATATAGGTAGCTATATCCGATGAACCTTAGGAGAGAAAAGAGATTTCCCTCTGCAACTGAATATATTTAGATCCATTTGAACTACCAAAACATTGATTGATGCCTTCCCACACCTCCTTAGTGGTCTTAAGGCAAATTACACTAGTAGCTATTTCCCTAGAAACAGAATTTGTGATCCAAGCCTTAACTATGTCATTACATATTTCCCAGTAAGGGAAATAGGGAGATTCAGGGGGAGGTCTAGCAATTCTACCATCAATGAGACTCAACT
This sequence comes from Capsicum annuum, assembly GCF_002878395.1. Taxonomy (NCBI): domain Eukaryota; kingdom Viridiplantae; phylum Streptophyta; class Magnoliopsida; order Solanales; family Solanaceae; genus Capsicum; species Capsicum annuum. Next base: position 669 of record NW_025837941.1, on the reverse strand, counting down.
TGGTTTTAGCTAATAAAGAGGTCAACATACTACTCCTCCAAGTCATAAAACCAGTCCCACTAAATGATATAGCTACAAGTAAGCTACCCAGATTGTCGGACGAGTGAATATAGAAAGGGTGACTAATATCGATGGTAAAAGGAGTGAAACCCATAGAGTGAGAGGTTGTATTATCATAAGTACCCGATGTGGAAGCCATATCAACACACCATGAAGAATTACAATCGAGAAGTAGGTAATCCCCATAATAGAAAGATCAATGAAGATAAGAGAATAGGATACAATACCAGTCTTCTTCAATAACCTAAAGAAGTAAGCGCCTTGTTCAACAACAAAACTCTATGGAATTGGACATTAGGAACAACACACCAACCAAAAATTGTGAAATCAGCAAGGTTTCACCATGGAAACCATATCTGAACTCTCAAGTCAAAAATCTGTGAAATTGTGAAATACTGAAAGATCTTCAATGAGGGTAGGATCGGAAGAAAGCCCGTGAAAAGCCGATTCAAGGCTATGATGCCATCTTAAGTTCGCATTAACGAGCAACTATCAGAATATCAAATAAGCAAAACCCATTTATAGGGGGTGCGCGGATCTAATAGATTAAATAGATTTAGTAGGTTTCTAGTGAATCTATTTTTATTTATGCGTGGATATTTTTTTAAT
>NW_025837940.1:0-1397 GCF_002878395.1 Capsicum annuum | reverse complement strand
GAGGCAGAGAATTTCATCAACATACTGTGGTATAAGAAGACCATTTTAAATATGTTAGTAATTGTAAAGAATAAAAATATAGTGGAAAGGATCCGATGCAGATGGTTCTCTAAATCAGTTCACGGATTACCCAGCCAATGCAACTTATGCAACAGATGTGTATTATGTTGCAACTGAATACCAAGTTTTTGCAACAGATTACACATCTGCTACGTAGATTGTTCTTCATGGATTAGATTAGAAAGATAGGTTATCAAAAGTAAACTTACCTTGTCCTCGTACCACACGCACATATTTGTCATATTCGAGAAATCTTTGGCGATAAATGAATGCATGGTGTATTCTTTTTGAACCTTTGTCTTGATGAATTCTTTCGGTTCCTTCTTTTTATCCTTGCCAAGCGCCATGAAGGTGTCCACCTTCTTCGGTGTCCCTTGAACTTCAATAACTATTGGAGCGGGGAGAGTTGCAAATTTTGCTGATTTTAGAACGAAGAGAATTTGTCTAATTTTTCTTCTCTTCCTCCTAACCTCCACTGTAGGAGTGCATGGCTCCCTTACTTTGTTAGATGGTATGACACCCCTCCTAGATTTCAACTCCTTGGTAGATTCAGAAATAGCCTCTAGCTTTCCAAGGAGTTTATCCTCTCTGTCCTTACACACTTTGCATTTGCAATGAGAATATAAGGGTGAGAAGGGGTGAGAGGGACCACTGTAAGGGTGGGAGGGACCGGTGTGGGGGTGAGAGGGAGGACCTGTGCAAAGGGTGTTTTCAAAGATATTTATTTTTTGCTGAGAATGAACAGGCTCATAATCACGACTAGCAACAGAAGCAGCAATAGGATGGCTGCCACCATCACAAACAACTCCACCAACAACACCCCAGAAGAAGCACTCAGATCTGTTGCAATTTGAGGTTGGTCGTAAAGAGCTTCAATATTAGGCTGACCTTGCGTAACTGCTCTTCTTATGGATGTTGCTCCATCCAATTCCTTCTTTATTAACTCCACCGTTGGGTCTTTTTTTGTATCAACAAGGCCTAGAGTAAGAAAAGAAGTCATCCTCATCTCATCATTGGTAGGCACAATCCAAGAATGTGCAACCTATAAAAAAAGATAAGAGGAATTTAAATAATATAATAATAATTTACAGTCAGCTGGGTTACATGGGGCTCAGGTTACATAGATGTTAACATAGCCAACTTATGCAACAGACGATCTAGCTATCGCAACTGCTGATTTGTATGTTGAAATAGATTGATAATATGTTCCATCAATTACCCATCTGTTGCATAATTTATACTAGATGGGTAATCTGTTGAGTAGGGTTTAGAGAACCAGAGCAAAATATCGTTAATTTGTTGCGAAATATGGATTGTCTGTTGCAAAATATTACCCA
>NW_025837939.1:0-1821 GCF_002878395.1 Capsicum annuum | reverse complement strand
AAGAAAATTGACATCAACCTTCAAAGTCAACAACTTCAAATTTCTTTGTTTATTTTATTTTATCAAACCCCATCAAAATTTTCAAACTTTCATGATAATTTACTCCTCTAATTTAAAATCTTCGAAATCTGCCAGACAGAGTACAAAATCTCAATATTCAATAATTAAAAATAGATAAATATTGAATTAAGACAGACTAAGCACCTTACCTTTTGCTACAAAAGGTCAATGAAGATAATCTCAAATTATAATGATTTTTATAGAAATAAAGGACTCAATAATAAAAAATGACACTAATTAATATTTAATATTCTAGTAGAATTATCTCAGACTTTTTATTTAGGAAAAGTCGATCGAAACTTTTCTTTTTTAAGGAAAAGTTACGAACCCAACAAAAACTATTATCATAAATTTAGGAATTCAATTGCAAGCAGAAAATCTTTTATATTTATTTTTTGTATATTTATAATAGTTAATATTTAATTAAGGAAAAGGTGAAAAGACATTTTTTTCTAAAACAGAGATTTTTTTAAGGACAAAAAATTCAAACAACATTTCTAAGGTCCTTCACACTTTTAATAAAATAACCGTACGTGTAACGCTTGATTATTTAAAATTAAATAATTTTATCTATTGTGGAGATTTTTAATAAAGTGCAGAAGTATAAATCAATTTTCAAAGATTCTTCACACTTTAATATAATAATGTAAACAGGAATATATATTTTAGTGTAAGCACATAGTATATATTTTATCACAAGAAGTTTCAAGTGGTTGATAGATCATTACTTTTGAATTTGTCATGCAGTACCTCTTTCCCTTGCAGCCAGATGCTAAGAGAAACGCATCAGTTTGAAGTATATTTGCGCTATGGTTATTTTTTTTCTATATTTAAAATATTTCCTTATTTTTAAAGTCAAATCTTTACAAAATCATTGATTACATTCTTATTATGTACTTAAAACTTTTAAAAATTTGATATTTCTTAAATTCTTCTTATTCTAACGCTTTTATATTTATTTTTAGGTTTTTCAAATTTTCTTAAATCAAATATAGCTAAATTAGAATTTTTAAACTAATGAAAAAAGTATTAGTTGTCATGATGACTTCTCTAATAAGGAAATATTTTACCATAATCTGATGACTTCTAATAAGAAAAGGTTTTACCATAAATATATTTAATTTATTTTCAACTCATAAATATTAAGAAAAATAGTAAAAAAAAATCCATTTTTTCTAAAGCAAAGACTTTTAATAAAGGACAAAAAGTTTAAACAACATTTTTAAGGTCCTTCACACTTTTAATATACTAGCTTAGTATACGTACTTTGCACGTGTGTCTCACGTCAATCAATAAAATCAAATATAGTAAATAATTTTTTATTTAAAAAATAGAGAGTATTATTATCTAAAAATACTTTATTTAAAAAATATAGAGTATTATTAACTAAAAATACTTATCAATATAAAAATTCCTTTGTAATTTTCTTTATAAATTTGATGTCACGATCTAAAACTAAGATCGTGATGGCGCCTATCACACTCATCATTACAGATTAGTCTATCTCATCCCAAACACAATAATACAGATAAAGTTCGATAGAAGTTTCAATTATGAAGAAAAAAAACTCATAAAAAAGGATTTAATTGTTTGACTCTTACATGATTTGTATTGGCGTTTATTAATAATATATATAAGTGGCTTGGGAAGCAGCTGGACGCTGTCTTGCCAGCTTACTGACCAAGTCCACTTTTATATATTATCATTTTTCTTTATTTTAATTTATTTGTCTTAATTTTTATCTGTTATGTATTTAAAAAT
>NW_025837938.1:0-3248 GCF_002878395.1 Capsicum annuum | reverse complement strand
CGACGGGAAAATTCCGATATAAATAAAGTCGATTCCTATACACCTATAATCAAACTATACACTTGAAACCATCTCAAAATAATCAATACTCATACTTAAACTCATATATACCTAACTTAGGATCAATACATATACCCCAACACATATAACAATGACTAATGCACGTAATTAAGTACGGGGTGTTACAGCTCATGTGTTTTCCTATATCGTATGTAAACTATTTTATGAATCGCTCTCACGTATGTTGTATAAAATTACATTATTTTGGATTGCTCTGCGTACTAGTACATCTGTATTGACCCCCTATATTTCAAAATTTGAGGCACAGTCTTGGGGTCCCGCTGAGTAGTAGATTGTTTGTTCGAAGTTCGCAGTTGGTGAGCCTCCCTTATTTTGGAAGGCCTTGGTTATTGGAAATTACTATTTTATTTTTGCTTCATGGTCCAAATAGGGGCCTTGTCCCAGTATTTAGAAAGATATTGGTTTTCATATTGCTAGAGATTTTGCAGATTAGTTCTTATGTGGTTTCGAATGTTTATAAATTAAATTTTTTATGGTTCACTTGAACTCAAAAAATGACCATGATTCTGTTTATATATTTTTATGCTGTTACTTATAATATGACTGGTGTGCATGATTGTCATATAGAAATGGGCACTTGGGCCTTCATGGTTCAGCATGCTCATTGTAGCCAGGGCCTCAGCTTGGGTCATGACAAACTTAGTTTTAAAGCACGGTTCATGGTCCAAAGGTGTTTGCGAGATTGTGTCAGGTAGAGTCCTATTTATGGGTGTGTAGTGCGCCACACTTATAAGTAGAAAGCTACTAGGCATTCAGGAATGTTTCACTTATCTTCATATTCTAGATCGTGCTATTGTGTTGTCCATGTGGGAGTTATCCAAATTCCTTCTTTACCCTAACCTTATTAACAATGTCTCATTGTGAGTCGGTTCAAGTGCGGAATCTTAGAGTCTAAATAAGATGGTCCTTTCTAATTGAGTCATAAAAGATTATGAAATTGGACAAAGACTTGAGATGAGTCCATAAGTTCTTTAAAGTACATTGATTTAAGCCTATACCCCTATCTATATCAATCATACATTTGAGCCTGAGGTATGAAGTGTATTCAGTCCCCTTTAAGATTCTTGTTGCAGATGTCATGCTTAAGGGTAGTGATATATGTTAGAATGTTGGAATAATATTTCCGCCTAAGTAGTAGTATGTGCTAGGGTGTCATACCATATTGGTACTAAGATGATCTCGAAGTTAGCAATATGACATCACAAGCTTAGAATTTAGAATAAGGGTGAATTTTGAGTAAGGAAGGTAGTTTAGTTGTATAACTATTGATTGAGGGATGGGTTGGCATTTGATAGTGATAGACTAATATGGTAGCAATATTTGTAGATTGTATGATAGTCTGTGGAGAAAGTGTTTGGCTATGATATTATCTATTCAAAATAGGGAAGGAGTCTAGAGTGAATAGTTATGATGGCTATAGAAATCCTTTATAGGCTGTAAATAGAAATGATTAGATTAGCTAATAAATTATCGGTATAGACTCATTGCTGTATATGAAATTTTGAAGGTAGTTGTGATGTATGTGTGGTTAAGTAACTATGATGTGAGAAAGTGGAATATATTGATAAGATCATAACGGGTTATATTATAAGATTAAGATTAACTATCTTTATTATGTGACTTTACCCCCTTGATTGTCTTTCTCTAGTAGTTGTAAACTAGTACTACATGGGAGAAGGTAGGTAGTAGATTTTTTAGGTATAGTAGAAATGTCATGGAGAGGATGAACTTATGGGCCAAAGTTGAGTGAAATAAGAGAGATAGGTTGATATTTCTATTCTGACTTAACTCTTAGTTGCATGCATGGGATGTATAGGACCTGAAAATTTTTCTAAGTGTTGGAAGACTTAGGAATATTTTAAGCCTCTTAACTTTGAAGCTTTTTAAATTGGTCTTCTCGAACCTGAGGCGTATAATTTTGAGTTTACTTATGTTCAGGGGTGTAAGGATCATATCTCGAGGAAGTTTCAGATTTTTTGGACAAGGATTGGGTTATGTTTAGATTTTGATTCCAGAACTTCACCGTGATAGTGGCGCATCACAGTGGTAATAGTGATAAGACCTTCACCACATCGCGCTGACCTTTTCATCAACGTTCCAGTCACGAATTTAATTGCCAAAAGGGCAATGTAGCCTTTTTCTCTCATTCCAATTCGTAAATGGACAAAGTGTATCATCAGTTAAGGCAAATATTGCTCATTGGTATAGTTTATGCCATGCTTCATATGATTGGTGCTGCTAGACTATAGGATTGAACTGTAGATGTGGATTGTGGTGATAAGAATAGTAACTTAAGATTTATGATACATGTTTTGTGGGAGTTAGTAATAGACTTGATTTGATGGGTGCAATAGCCGAGATTGGCAACTTGTGGAATAATGAGTGGACAATTATGATGTATATGCATACATGAAAAAAAAACATTGAATTATGGTTGAATCATTAAGTGGTTAAGAGCATGGGTAAATAAGAATAAGTTGAACCCCGCTTCCAGGTAGCATGTTGTTAGATAAGGTTTATCTATGTATAAGTGTTACCGAGTTCACATTCTTGTATTTTGTAGTACGAATAAGTTTGGGGGGTTGTTGTATGGTGATCTTTAGAGTTGAATTAAAGAAATATAGGTAGGCAATATATGCCTTTGGTATAGTTCTACAAATTTTGTTAAGATTGTAAGGATGTGAGTAGAGGTCTAGTGTTGGCATGTAAAGTAGTGAAAAATGATTTATTATGTGATAAGTGTTTGGATGTATATGCTCATGGGAGTGGTAGTGATAGGGTGATAGCTATAGAGGATAGCGAAAGTTAAGAGTAGCATTTTCGAAAAACAATGCCTTCAGAGTATAGTTTATCAGAAGGAGTTTAGCAGTTACGTGTATGGCGATACCCCATTGTGTTTAATGTTGTGCTCATAGATTTAGTGAGAAGATATACCCTCAAGTTTAGGATTGTGACTTTGATCTAAGGGGGATATGGCAAGTTAAGGTACTTCCTGAATTTTCTTGAGGTGTCCAATTTCAGGAAGGAGTTATGACAAAATCTATTCCTCTTCACGCAAGCTCCTCCTATTTTAATTTAATAAGGATATTCTACCAATGTCTTATATTTTGAAGTCATGCCTATTCCCAAGGTCCGAGTTATCTATGCAACTTATGTTATGATCCAAT
>NW_025837937.1:0-2148 GCF_002878395.1 Capsicum annuum | reverse complement strand
CTATGGGATCGATACCCAACCCAGGTTGGGTTCTATATTTGCTAACGACCGCTTTACACTCCCACGAGAGCTGTAGATTGAGCGTTATCACGTTCACACTTTGATTACCTAAAAAATAGTAAAAACAACAAATAAAGTAAATTACCCAACTCTGAGTATTCCTAAGTAAGAATAGCAACACATAATAGAAATCTACATTTCATTCCCCAGGAATGATAGCATTTTGATAACGCTAACTCATTCCCTTAATTGAGGGGTGAGACAGTCATTGTGAAGTAACCCAATATAAATATGGGGTCGAATCTCATGGAGTGAATGCTATAGAATTCCAACCTATTAGTTCTCAAGTTACTATAAGGTTACCTGGAAATCTAAAGGAAACAACATACATAAGTAAATGGGGGGAATTTGTTTGGAAATTCTTCACACAAACATCAACAAGTACGTGGTGAGTGCTATCTTTGGTTTGAATTTAAGGTTTGGAGAAATCTAAGGATTATTTCTACTTAGAGGTGAAGCATGTGGGACAATGTTGGTTTATCATGGGATTTAGTTATTAATTAATGGATAGGATAGGTCAAAGATCATAGGGGTCAATATTTCGACAAAACCAAAACGATTTCACCCATTGTCCCTCTCGAGCACCTAACAAGTGTGTAGTTTATATAGCCACCCAAAACCTCAGCGAAATATCCCTATTTCTCGGATGATGCTCTTGACATGATTTACACTCCCTAAAAACTTATTTCTAAGATTTAAAAAGGTAGTAAACCATAGACTTAGTTGTTCACCATTTATTTATCCCCCGATAAACCTCTTTCGAGGATGTTATGGGTTACCTAATATTCACCTAAATCCCTCTGTCGAGGATAAAAAAGGGTTTCTATATCTTGGAGATGTCACCCATCAAACCCATTTGGATATTTGGGGTTTTCACCCATCAAATTACAACACATAAGCTCATGCAATGGTGAAATCCGTACTTAACAACTAAAATCTATTCAAACACAACAATACCCACACAATCACATGCAAGTTCAACATAATCTTAAGAATAAATTATTTAGATACTCATGAAGAAAGTATTGAGAGATAGACCATGTGGGTCAATCAAAGCATTCATTCTTCAATAAGAAAATAAGAAATTCAAGCCTCCAAAGTTGATTACACACTTTCCTAATTAGGGTTTTAAGATTAGAATTCAAAACAAACTTGTGAGACAAGCAATACCAAGAAGAAAGGGTTTTTGCTTATATATGATTTGGGATTCGTCTATACCATTTTACAATTCTTCACTTGGGCCAGTTCCCGCTAATTCACAATTGTGTGTATTTGACCAGGACTGAAGCTATGGGACTGTAGTTAGGTTTTGTGACCCCACTTTGCTGACCAATAAAATGTACATCTAATGTCAGCTCAATAAAATGTGTCTCCTACACCTTAGGACCATTTTAACCAATTTTCGTTCAATATCCCAAAATGAGCTTGAATGCCTTGGGACCTAAATTAATAGTCTCCTTATCAAAAAATGATGTTTTAAAGATGATGGAACTATATGAATTAGAATGAGTCCATTAACCAGAAGTTTAGTTTTATGAGTCATGTTGGCAGCTACTTTATCCCACCAGTAAACTACAAAATTGGCACCATAATCCAATAAGTGTGGAAAAATAAATAACCCAACGGAGACCCCCATAAGACTGGAGGATACAGTGAAGTAAAGCATAAATCAAACCATTGTTATTTACCAACTTTCAATATACGACTAGAACCCATCCATGTCTTACCATACAATATTAATTTTCCACTACTAAACTTAAACCAATATCCACATTGTCCATATATCATACCCCTCCGTCCTTGAACCCGTGTCATATAATCAATATCATAAGTATAGCCAGACTCAAACTGGTATTTATTTAATTGATTTCATAACCATTATCTAGACTCAAACCGGTTTATATATCATCAATATCATAATCATTATCCAAACTCGAATCGATAAATATATATCATCCATATCATAATCATTATTTGAATCCTAACTTGTAAATATATATATATCATTAATACTATAATCAATATCTAGACTCAAACTGATATATATATATATATATATATATGTCATCAATATAAAAATAATAATCA
>NW_025837936.1:0-2872 GCF_002878395.1 Capsicum annuum | reverse complement strand
AGACACATTATTTGAATTAGTTTCTTTATTTTATTTACTATTGATTTTTCTTGAGCCGGGGATTTATCGGAAACAGCCTTTCTAGATGGTAATCTAGATACTTTTCCCTTAAACGGCACCTGTACTCTGGCTACTCCCCTATCACGGCTTTCTTGCCTCACCAGTTTCACATTTAGGATGACATAGTTTTTAGAGATTTTTCTCCTTTTCCACTTTGCTAATAAACTTCTTAACATGCTATTTTTTGAATAATTCTACTATAAAGTAACTATCATGAACTTATTTTATCATATCATGATTGTTAGGAATTTATGAATTTAGCTATTCATAATTATAAATGAATATACCTGTTCTAGTAAATTTGATAATTCTGGGCTTTGTTCATCTATAGTTTTTCCTTGGAAATATATCTGTTTTTTATTAAATATTCAAAAGTTTGTTTATAAAGGAGGAGGCTTGTTTTCAACACATTAAAGTCTTGCTTTTAGCTTGCCGAATGGCTTACATATTTATAAGAGAGAAAAAAACTATTCCTACTACTATTCCTAATTTACACGTTTTACATGTAAAATATTTTCTACTTTACACTTGTCCTATTTGCAAAAGACTTTACAAAAACTCTTAAGACTATTCTATAAAAAGACAAAAATTAATAAAGACTAAACCTATACAATAATGGCACTTTTCCATAGAAAAGTCAAAAAAATTATCAAAAACTAGTAAATGTTATAATAACTTACGTATCTAAAGTCAAGGAAACTATTCACATGCCATTTTCTTTCATAACTTTTACTATTTTGTCTTCTTTGTCTTCCATTATTGCTCCGTTGATTTTTATTTTCTAGCTGGCGTCCTTATCTTTTTGGTTGATTTTTTCTTTTATTCTAGCCGGACTTTCGGGATAAGATTATCTTCTCCATTACATCTCGAACATTGATGGTCTGGATATTTGTGTCCAATTATCTTGCAATATCTTGTTAATAATCCGTCTAAAATAAAGCTCTTCCTAATTACTCTTGCAGTAGATTGTTTTTCTGGGTTAAGTAACGTCATTATCCATTGCCTAATATTTCCATATCTGTTTGTCGTAGTTCTCTTAAATTTGAATAAATCATTTGATGATCTCTTAAATAATAGCTCCATATTGGGTTTCCATTGATATAATTATTTGCTAATTCTTAAATAATTATAGCTATTTCAATAAGTCATTTATTTGCATAAAAATTAGGTATCTCGATTTTGGGTATCTCTAGTTGCAGCACAATATCTTCCGGTATAATTATATCTCTGGTTAATCCTATTTTTACAATTTGTATAACTGATTTGATCTCGTCGTATAATATCTCTGCTGGTGCAGTATAAAACTTTATATAAAATAGATTTCCTTTGATTACTCTTTTATAGGTTGTGAATACTTTATGTAATTATTCTATAGCTGTTAGTTCTTCTACATCTTGGGTATATACGGTATTTAATAATCCATAGACGAAATAAGTTTTTATTAAGCTTGGGTTAGTTTTGGGTAGTGCGATTAGCTTGTACCTTGCAATTTTTGGGTTATATAGTTTGGGTTTGGTTCTTGGATATTTGTAACTCTGGGGTTAAGGTTTAGAAAAGTTTGTACTTTGTAGATACTTTATATATATCCTCGGGCTATATGGTTATAAGCTTTATTATCTTGGTTCAAACTATCTCGATATGTGGTAATTTGTGGGGGTATAAACAAGGGGTCTTTTTGTTCTTTTGGTATAAATAGTTTTTCAAATATCTTATTCATGTTCATGTTCATGTTCTGGTATCTTTGTCCACTAACTCCTTTGCTAGTACCTGCAATTGTAGATTGATAAACGTTGGATTTTATGGAGTGTCCCAACGTCTCCTTTTAGCTCTAGAATTTTATTGTCTTCCGATTTACATAGCTCTGCACAATGCTGAGTTAGCTGATTCATAGCTTTAGACTTCAGTTTAACTTCATTAGTGTTTAGCTTTTCTATTTCATTATCCATACTGTCCACTTTCATTGAAAGCACAGTTAGGGTTTTGAATATTTTTTCTAAAGCATCATCTTCTATTATATCAATCTGTGTAGCTTTTTCTTGACATGTAATCTGCAATAACATTTTTGTTAGTACTAATTACTTCAATTGTAAATGTAAACTTTAATATATTCAATACTAGTCTCCGAATTTCTTTCGTTTTAACTGAATTTTGTATTTTCTTTGTTAACCACCAACATACCTGTGTATTATTTGTTCGTACAATAAATTTGCTGTCTACAATATATGGCTCAAATGCTAATAAACATTTATATAATGAACATAATTCTTTTCTATTTATTTCTCATTTTATTTCTGTTTCATTAAACGTACCTGAGTAGTATCTACAATGATGTTCTAATTTTTCTTCTTCATATCTATATTTAAGTACTCCTCCATAACTATATTCACTGGCATCTGCTTCTACTATATATATAAAATTTTTATTTTTGTCTGAAAATTGTAATTTTGGTAACTCTTTACAAAGTATTTTTATTTTCTGAACTTGTTTTTTATCTTCTTCGTTGTAATTATATTTTATATCCTTTTTAAATTTTTTCTGTAAAGGCTTTAGGTTTTCTGCTAATTTTGGTATATATTCTCTTACTTAGTTTACTAATCCTAAAAATGATTGTAATTTTTTTTTTGTATCTAATTCTTCTTTTGAATTTATTATTTTTTTTACTATATGTTGTTGCATTTTTACTCCACTTTTATTTATTTGTATTCCTAAAAACTCTATCTGATTTTTCATAATTTTGGCTTTCTTTTCACTTAAACTTATTCTCAATTTTTCTATTATATCTATAAATTGTTCTAATAATTTTAAATGTTCC
>NW_025837935.1:0-12542 GCF_002878395.1 Capsicum annuum | reverse complement strand
TTGCCTTCAGACTTAGCTTTAGTCCATCTAGTGTTCCATGTCTCTTTGCTAAAGAAATGCATAGGTCACCCAGCATTTGTAGTCCCTGTAGGGAGTATCGATGTTCAGAACAACCTCTCTTATGAGAAGATTCCAGTCAAATCCTCAATTTCCAGATTCGCAGACTGAGGAACAAAGAGGTCCCTCTAGTCAAAGTTCTTTGGCAGAACCAGTCCATTAAGGGAGCTACTTAGGAAGAAAAAGTAGATATGCGGACCAAGTATCCTCACCTTTTCTCTGCAAATTCAAACGCAGCCCAAGGTAACAATTTTCCCTTGAACCTACTCAGTTTCATGCTCAGATTTTCTTTATAAACATGGTATCAGTTACCATTGCATATCCAGTCATACATTTATGAGTCCGTTCAGTTAGATATTCATGAATCAGATATGCATGTTCAGCATAAAAGACTCAGGTTATCAGCAATCTCAACCATGTACTTATGCATCAGATATAAATGTTCAGTATAAAATTTCAGCATATCAGTAATGTAGTCATGAAATCTTGTTGCAGTATGCATGTTTAGTAAAGAAGTTCAGTCAATCAGTTTTCCCAGCTTAGTTAGTTAATAGAATTCAGTAGTTTTCCATCAGTCAGCGAAACTCAGTGAACTCAGTTCAGTTCAGTTAGACAATATAATCAGTAATAGCTCAATCAACCTTAGTATGAACTAGGAATTAGTTCAGTATCTATTTAGTTAGGGGTAGGATTTAGCACTGAATGAACCCAGGGATGGGGGCATTCCTTCCAGCAGAGGGTTTTATTCTTAGTAGCAATCCCTGTGTTACAGAACTACATAGCCATCATAGGTTGAGATATCTTCTTGCCAGACTAGGGTTGATACATCTCATACGAATTTTCCTGCCTGCGAGGGCTGACAAAAGAGCTTCCTGTTAGAGAGGGTTAACTCACAGTTGTCTTTATTCATGGTATGGTACTGACACCCTTCCAACTGGGATTATAGGTTAGACCCCAATCTATTCAGAAAGGGGAATGTCAGTTAGATGATTACCTCCTACAGTCTCAGTTTTAGTCTTCAGAATAGAACTCAGTTTAGTTCTATTGAAATTAAGACTGTTAGAAAGAGTCACTCAAATCAATATGAAACTTAGAATAGTTCCACAGAATCAGGAATGTCAGATATAGTTGCTCAATTAATAGTATTATAGTATCAGTAAATTCAGATATCAGTAAATCAGTAATTCAAAGCTCAATATCTAGTGTTATCACAACCTCATTTACAATTTACGTATTCATGCATGCACTTTCATTCAGTTATAATCATGATATTTATTCAGTATTGTTCATGCATATGAACCAATGCATCTCAGCCAACCTCACTTAGCATACCAATACATTCAAAGTACTGACACATACCATTATTTTATGCTATGATGTCTTTTAACATAGGTTCAGATGCACGGGCTCCCGATCGTACTTAGTAGCCCGATACATCAACAACAGACTAGTGGTGAGTCCTCATAGTTTAAGGACATGATTATTACTTCAGTATCCCAGTTTATCAATTTTCAGTAGTCAAGGTTAGTTGGGAGTTTGTCTTATCAATCCTTTATTTAGACAGTAGAGGCTTATCAAACTAGAGTATTTCAGACAGATGTATCAGTATTCAATATTCAGTATTTATTTACATTTTTGAACCTTATGGCAAGTTTTTGCCTATTTTCTGCACAATACAATATTATTACAGTTATTACAGTAGGTACCAGTCATATGTTAGCTTTTGTCCCTCGAGATTATGAGCACCGTATAGCATCCGGGGTATAGATACGGGGCATTACAGTTTCCCTGTTTAAGAAGTGTAGTGGTGACCCAATAGTAGTTATTCCTTTAGAAATTACAAATGTACAGGACAACCTTTCTTATGAAGAAATCCTAGTTGAGATCCTTGATCACCAGATTTATGGGTAAGGAACAAAAAGTTCTCTTGGTCAAATTCCTTTGGCCGAATCAGTCCATTGAGGGAGCCACTTGGGAAGCAGAAACAGATATGCGAACCAAGTACCCTTATCTTTTCTCCACAAACTCAGACTCAGCTTAAGGTAACATTTCTCCCCTAGATTTTCTCTTTTCAATTCTCAGTTCCCGCCATCTAATCATCCTCATGTCATTGCATGCATTCATGAATCAGATCAGTCATTTATTATGATTTAGCTTCAGTCATGTGAGCATGTTTTTAGTTATGCATATTCAGTATGTAACCTCAGATCCTCAATGTTCTCACTTTAATCACTCTCATTCGAGGATGAATGTTCCTAAGAGTGAGATATTGTAAGACCCCATAAGATCCTAGCTCAATTTATCTCACCATTGTATGTAAAAAGGGGTCCAAGAGTTAGAAAATTTGACTAAGTGTTTGGACTTAGTCATTTCTAAATCCCCTAAACTTTGATGATTTTATTTTTGACCTTTCCGACATTAGAAAGTTAATTTTTAAGTTGACTCATGATCGGTTGTCGATAGAACATCTCGATTAAGTTTGGCAATTTTTGGATGAGCGTAAGGGCACATTTAGAGACGTAAAATAGTAGACCCCCCGGAATGGGCCTGCGACATGGGTCTTGGTCCGCTGCAGGGGGATGCCCACGACGCGGGATGTAGACCACTGGTCCTGAACCCGTGGTGCCCAAATCATCGCCCACCTTTATTTTCCAGCTTTTGATTCCATATTTTCAAAAGCAATTGGGTCTTTTCACTTCACCCAATTGATCCATAACACGTGATTAAGGGTCCCAAAAACATTATTTGTTATATTTTACTCAAAATTCTCTAAAAAAAATAATTCTCTCTCAAGAACAAACCCTAGCCTCTTCAAAAGTCAAGCTCAAGCTTCAAGAAACCACTAATAACTTCCACTAATTCATCAATTAAGGTGTGTGTGATGTTCATTCATGGGTCCTTTTCACCTATGCAATCCAAGAATCCATTTTCAAGTTTAAAGCCATGATTTTTACATGTTATTATGAGTTATCTTCCTGAAGTTATTATGAATCTTGATTACAAATTATGTTTACCATGTGTTTTCGTTGGAAATTATCCTTGACACATTTGAATGATGATATTTCCATGTTAAATCCTAGATCCATGATTTTAGTACGTTAATTATGTTAGTATCACATGTTTTAACTATTCTCATGCTTAAGCCTATGAATTTTAAGTGTTCAATGAAATGCCTAAATGATTAGGTTTTGAACAATGACTACTTATTATGTTTTTGAAGCTTCAGTATGTTCCTATTGTTATTGTTGTTAAGTCCTGGGGTTATGAATACCCAAAATTTAGCTGTTTACCTAGTTTTTAGTATCTACAGAATGATTTTAGTGGTACCATGAGTAATATCATTCAGTTAGTAATATGGTCATTGTGAGTCCAACTAAGCTTAGTTCATTCCAATAATTAGTATCTTTCAGTTGGGAGTAAAACTTAGCACCGAGTGAACGTAGGGATGGTTTCTCCCCCATCAGGAGGTATGAGACACTTGTCTCCCATATCAGTAGGCATGAGATGTTAGTAGTGAACCAAAGTTCCAGAGCTACGGCACCACCGTAGACTTTGAAGGGTCCCTCGTCAGTTAGGTATAACACTCTTGTCCTTCGAGATATCAGAGTAGTAGATCCACACAGCCAATGTTAGTATCCATTGCACGGTACTGATGCCCTTCCAACTGGGGTTACTGGTTGGACCCTGATAGTACATTGGGGCATGTCAGTTATAGCTATCTTCCACAGTCTTAGTTCAATATTCAGTACAGAGTTCAACTTCAGGTTTTCTTGACCATAGCATATAGCTATTAGTTATTCAGCATCAATATTTCAGTATTTTAGTTTATAGACTATATTAGAATCATGTTTTATGCTTGGTCATGCATTATCAGATTTTTATAGTTTTTATGCATTCATACTCAGTTACCTCATGTTATTCAGTCAGTTATCATCTCCTACATATAAGCCATACATTTCATCCTAACCTTATCTTATATACCAGTATATTTAAAGTACTAACCATATACTTATTTCTTGCACTATGATGTCTTATATCATAGGTTCAAACTCTCAGGTTCTCGATCATACTTAGATATTCCAGTACATCAGCAGTAGTAGCAATGGTGAGTCCTCATATATCGAGAATCGTTTATATTTGTTTCTGTCTTTCAACTCAATAGTCAATTAGAGTTAGTAAGGGGTTTTTCCCATTAACTCCTTAGTCAATTTGAGGCTTTTTAGACAATATGAGATAGTTAGTCAGTTTTCTAGTTGTTATTGACAACCTCCCCAATTTAGTTTTTAGACATTTTAAAAACTTTAATTATTATTCGCATGTTTCAGTATTTTAAACATTATGGCATTTTTAGTTAAATTCTATACATGTCATTTTATTATCTATTTTATTCAGTTTTCATAGAAGGTACCAACTCATGGGTTAGCTTGTAATGTCTTAGGATCGTAAGCACAGTGTGGCATCCAGGGTGTATTTCTGAGGCGTTACAAGACCAGTAATCAGTGTCAATCCGTTGGGAGTAGTATTTAACACTGAGCGAACCTAGGGATGGGGGCATTTCTGCCTGTTTAGGGTTTGACCCTTAGTAGGAATCCCTGTGTTACAGAACTATATAGCCAGTATAGGTTTGAGATATTTTCCTTTCAGCTTAGGGTTGACACATATGTCATGAGTTTCCTGCCAGTATAGGGTTACTCTTTAGTCCTACGGGACACTAGTTTAGTGGATCCATATTGCCAGTGTTAATACCCATGGGAAGGTATTGATACCCTTCCAACTAGGGTCACAAGTTGGATCATGATTAGCTCAAATTAGGGCATGTCGGTTAGATGATACCTCCCACAATCACAGTTCAGTATTCTGTACAAAATTCAGTTCAGGTTTTCTTGACCAAAGCATACAAATTACTAGTTATTCAGTTATCAAATTTTGGTATATTATCTTACTGATTATCTCAAAAATAATATATGGTTGGTCATATATTCTCAAATTTTACAGCTTTTATGTATTTTGCTTAGCTATTTCATACATGCACATTCAGTTATCTCATGCTATTCAGTTAGTCATTATTTCATGCACAGTTAACCCATGCAAGTCAGCCTAACCTCATTTCATATACCAGTACATTCAAAGTACTGATCTCATACTTTTCTTCGTGATATGATGGCTTATTTCATAGGATCGAACACTTAGTTTCCTGACTGCACTTTGATAAGTTCAGTGTTACAGCAATAGCAGCAGTGGTGAGTCCTCATACTTTGAGGTCAAGTTTATATTTTATTTAGTTATTTTAATATTCCTTTATTACAGTCAGTTGGAGTTAGTTTGGGGGTTTGTCCCATCAACTCAACAGTCAGTCATTTAGAGGCTTTTAAGACATTCAGATAGTCAGTAACATTTATCAGCTTTATCAGTCTTGATAGATATTTTCAAACTTGTGAATTCAGTTGTATTTTTAGTATCTAAACTTTATGTCCTTATCAGTTATTTTCTGTGCATGTCTATTGTCATTATATTGTTCAGTGCTCACAGCTGGTACCAGCTTATGGGTTAGCTTGTGGTCACTTGTGGCCGTAAACACCATTGTCATGACTAGGAGGTAGCCTCGGGTTATGACATTTCCTTTAACAAACTCAAAAAATAAACATGTGTTCAATAACACATACCTTTCGCATCTGAGAATAGATATGGATATTTGGACTTTATGTCCGCTTTACCTTCCCATGTAGACTTTTCCACCTTGTGGTTCTGCCATAGAACCTTAAACGAGGCCACATCCTTGGTTCGCGACCTACAAACCTTCCGATCCAGTATCTCAATCGGGATATCTTCATAAGCCAAAGAATTCGAGATACCCAAACATTCCAAAGGAACAGCCGAAGAAGTATCACCAAGACACTGCCTCAACATGGAGACATGAAATACTGGATGAATAGAGCTCAAACTAGAAGGCAACTCCAATTCATACGCTATATTACTAACCCTCCACAAAACCATATAAGGACCAATATACCGAGGACTGAGCTTCCTCTTTTTACCAAACCACATCACTCCCTTCATGGGAGATACCTTTAGGAACACCTTATCCCCAACCTCAAATTCCAAGTCTCTACGTCTTAATCTGCATAGGACTTTTAACGACTTTATGCATCCTTAAGCCTATCCCAAATCACCTTTACCTTTTTCATAGCCTGATAAACCAAATATGAACCAAACATATCCACCTCACCAACCTTAAACCATCCAATAGGAGATCTACACCTCTTACCACACAATGCCTTAAAAGACACCATTATAATACTAGAATGGTAGATATTATTGTAACAAAACTCTACCAAAGGTAGATGCTCAACCCAATTGACATAATAATAAATCACACATACGCAAAGCGTATCCTCCAGTGTCTGAATAGTCCTTCCTGCTTGCCCATTTGTCTGTGGATAAAAAGCAATACTCGGACTAACCTAAGTCTCCAATCCCTTCTAAAAAGATAACCAAAAGTGAGATAAAAATTATGTACCACGATTATCAAAACAGACACCCTATGCATCTTTACAGTCTCTTGAAGATACAACTGCACATAATCTTCTGCTGAAAAGTTGGACCTCATTTGAAAGAAGTGGGCTATTTTTTAATCTTATCTATGATGACCCAAATTGAATCAAAATTATTTTGAGACCGAGGAATGCCAATAACAAAATCCATATTAATCACCTCCCATTTCAATTCATGCAAATTAATTTCCTGATACAAACCACCAAGCCTCATGTGCTCAACTTTCACCTGTTGGCACACAATACACTTGGCCATAAAATCAGCCACATCCCTTTTCATAACATTACACCAATACATCTCCTTGATATCATGATACATCTTAGTCGAACCAAGATGTACAACATAGTGCAATTCATGCTTGTAACACCCCAATTTTCTAAACCAAAATGCTATAAGGTGCTCATGACCCCGAAGGACCACAAGCTAACCAATGACTAATATCTGCACTTGTAAAGTTCATAATATCTTATAAAATATGCGAAAACATAAACTGTAAGGCCATAAGGTTCAATACTGATACATATCTAAAAAATATGGCATAATTATACCAAAAAGAAACATAAATATTAAATTCTGAACATTTAATCTGACATCTATTCCGAAAGCCTCTAACTGAACCAAATAAGGAGTTAAAGAAACATGTCCTCAACTAAATCCAAGAACTAAAAAATAAATCTAAAATACTATCATAAAGTAATAATAATATTGTTCTCGAATGAAGAGGAGCACTGACTGCTGAAATTTGCAATGCTATTGCTGCTCTAAAACTCGTGCCTCTATACCTATGGTGTCAAATAAAACACCATAGCGCGAATACGATAGTACAATTGAATGTACTGAGTATACGAGTGAGGTAGGGCTAAATGCAAAGGGTTTTATATACATGAACAATGCTGACTGATATGAACGTGAGAATACATACATACATATATATATACATACGTAACTACAACTAAACTCATGGTGATACTGACTACTGAGTCTGAATACTGACAACATGAGTTTACTGATGCTGAGATACTGAATGACTGAGTTTACTGATATTGAGATATTGAATGATTGAGTTTACTGATATTGATATGTAATTCACTAATAAGTGAGGAATTGATACTATATTACTGAATACTGGGAGACTGATACTATATTACTGATAAAGGAATAATTGTTTCTCATAGTTCTGATTATGAAAAATTGATTTGATTGACCATACATAATAGTCCTAAAATTGAGCTCGTGATAACATGACTACTGAGTAAGAATACTGATGACATATATTTACTGATAACATATCATGAATGATAACTGAATTCTGATAACTGATATATCTGATAACATGAGTTTTGATAACTGATAGCATGAATAACTATATCTGACAGTCCTAAATCTGATGAAACTAACTGAGTTTCGTACTGTATCTGAGTTGATTGTATCTGACAGTCCTGATATCCTGAAGAACTATTTGAGTTCTTTTACTGAGACTGATACTGAAACTGTGGGAAGTAGTTATTTAATCTCTGCCCTGATTGGAAGGGTGTCAATACTGCACCACTGTTAAGGACAAGCTGTGAGTGACCCTCATCTGGCAGATACTCTAATGAGAACGGTGGTAACCCTTATCTGATAGGTTAAGCCACCTCATCTACCCTCAACTGATAGGTATTGATATCTCAACCTATGTTGGCTACATAGTTTTGGAACGTAAGGACTGTTTCTAAGAATTACACCCTCTACTGGCAGGTGACTTCCCATCCTTGGGTTCGCTCGGTGCTGAATCCTACTCCCAACTGAATGACACTGAATTGATTATACTGAACTAATTTCCTAGTTCATACTAGAATTAACTGAACTATTACTGATTGTTTTGTTTAATTGATCTGAACATAGACTGAGTTTATTGAGTTTCGATGACTAGCGGAACACTACTGAATTCTGTTAACTGACTAAATACTACCGAGTTTTGTTAGCTGACTGAGTTTACAGATGTTTAAACTGAATACTGAACGAAATTGTACTGATATTGATATTTACTGAATTCCATAGACTGATAGAATATTATTGAGATTACATAGATTACTGAATACAGAGTAAAACTGAACTGATACTGCCTTTACATGAGTTTTCCTGATTCACGAGACTGACTGAAGTCTACTGAACATGGCTTGACTGAGATTATCGTGAAAACATGACATGGAGATTACTGAGTACTGAGTAAAACTGAACTGATACTGCCTTTACATGAGTTTTCCTGAGTCATGAGACTGACTGAAGTCTACTGAACATGGCTTGACTGAGAGTATTGTGAAAACATGACATGGCTCTAAGCACACAGCTATATTTTTCGAGTACTAGTACCCCCAGGACTCTATAGAAAGAAACTGACATACATGACTGACTTGATCATAAGAGTAGAGTCCACAATTTATAATATCATAAGTAGGGATCTCATACTAAGCATGGTTATCAACAATGTATTACATGGAAAGGATTTCATATCACATAGAAGTACTTTCACAATCTTAATAGCATGTTCATTGCATAATCATATTGGCAACACATACCAATAGCATGAAAGTTCATGTGGATTGCATGGTTATCATACATCTTGTTAATAAGTAGGATTTTCAAGTAAACATAGCATAATCTCATAAGAATAGTTCATGAGTATTCCAACAACATTTACAAGGTACATTATCAACATAGAAGTCATTGGAACGTAAGGGCATATCATGAATCCTTCACTTAGTCACAATTTAGCTATATTGCATGATTTCTAGTTTCTTAGGAATTTTATCAAATACCTTAATGCACATCTTAAGAATAGGTGAAATCATCAAATTATACATCATGAACAACCAAATTTACATGTTTTCAACTCATATGATATCATGAATTCATAAAAACATATAAAGATTCCATCTTGCGAATCACCCAATATCAACAACATGATCATCAACACCCAACAATGTAGAAATCATACTTTATAATGAAAAATAGGGTTTTTGAGATTTATGGATGAAAGGGATCCATAAATCAACACAATGCATACCTTAGTTCTTGATTTTTGGAAGATTGACAGAGAGATTCTTGGATTTGAGTCTTGAATTTGGATTCCCTATTGAAACCCTAGTTCTTGAGAGGTTTTTGAGAGAAAAGAATATATTTTGCTGTAATTGAGCAAAAATCCCATATTTGTGTATATATAGGGGTGGAAGATGACCAAAATACCCCTAGGGAAACAAATAAGGTCAAATATGTCCCTAATTGACTGTCTGATAGGCTAAAGTAAATCGATAATAACTTTTTGCTCAGATATCTAAATTGGATGAAACTAATTGCATTAGAAAGAAGACTCAAAGAAATTTCCATTGATATATAGAAGTTCTCCTAGTTCATTATATACAGAAAGTTATGATCGTTTGAAGTTGATCCTGAAATTCTGAAAAAAAAACTGGGTACAAAGGCTATAAGAGGGCTCCGCGGCTCAAACACCTTTAGCTACTGGTTCGGGCAACCAAACATGCCCTTACACTGCTATAAAAATTCTAAAACTCACCCGGGATGTACTAAGAGTTTGACCAATCGTAACGTAACTTGAAAATCAAAAAACAGAGGTAAAAAAAGGTCGCCAAATAAATCCCCAAGTTTGGAAGTATAAAAATGAAATTAAGTCTTGAGAACTTAGCAAAATATTTTAAGTGTTAGAGCTTGTAAAGCTTAATGAGCTGAATTTTAGACTTAGGATTTTATGGGGTCTTACAATATCTCCCCCTTGGTAACATTCGTCATTGAATGGAACTGACTGAGAGAGGAAAAGACCAACTGAACATGAAATAAACATGAATAAGTGGAACATGATCTCATGAATAACGTGACTGATGAACTGAATATATCATACTGAATATGCATATCTGATGCATGTAAAATTGATTTGTGAATGTGGGACTTAGTGTTCTGGTGAGCTGAGTTTCTCAAACAGGAATGCATATCTGATGGTTAACTGATAAGGCGGATCTATGCATATCTTATGCATGATTATATGACTGACATGATACGTCAATGCAAGACTGAAAGTAATGATGAGCTGATCACGCATATCTGATGTGTGAATTCATGAATAAACTTACTCATGAACATGCAATGGTAAAGGTACCAAGTTTGAACTGAAAACTGAGCATGAGAATGAGTAAGCTCAAGAAAGACTGTTACGTTTAACTGAAAATACCGATGAGTCTAATATTAATTACTCAATATGCATGAGCGAAAACATGAGAACATAACTGAGTCTGGAACATAATACATGAGTTGAACTAATTTTGTAATGTGTGATATGGACAGTGTATCGTGGGCTAAACTGAGCCATTAAGAACATAGATTACAACTGAAATTTGGAGCTAGAGGGTCAGCTTATAAGTAACCCTTTCTCCTGGATTCATCTAGAGAAAGAGAGCAGCATATTTATGTCATAAAAGTTTGGGGGTATGATGTATCTCCCCCTTGGGACACTATGTCCCTCAAAGAATACTGATTTGGATGAGCTACTGAGGGGAATTAAGGTGATGTGCAAGACACCTAGGAACTGAGTCATGACTGAATAGCTAGGATCTGAAACTGAGAAATGATATATGAACTGAGCTGAATACGAGTGCATAAATATACTAAATTATCTAATTAATTGAATAACTAGTAACTGAATACTGGGTATGCAAGACTAAATTGTACTTAGTCTGAATAGCTGGACTGAGACCATAGAGTATTATGCATACGAGAAGGGACTGACTGACTAACATAAGGTAGCTGAGTATGGATTTACCAAAAAGGTTTGAACTAAGGATATACATGATATGGTATGAATTTAAATGATCTGTAGGGGCATAGCATGAGTCATGAAAGCTGAACATACTGTAAAGCATGATACGTGTACATGAGTTATAAGCTGCATGACCTAAGTCTAGAGTTTGTGTACTCGTGGGACATGATTTGTAATACTGAGGGAGCTGGAACTGAACCCCTTATACTGGGAACGAAAATCATACATGATTTATGGGAAAAATAAATGCATGAGTATGGTTCGTGACCATAGAGTTGACATGCAACTTCTAAGTGGATTTTTTGTGATAGCTGAGGTGCAAAACTCTGCACTGAGATGAGGATGGGTCAAAAATTATCTTCCCTTACTACTTTCTATACAAACTGGCTCTACTATTGGAATCCGAGGGACTGACTTGGTCACTTGATCTATTATCACATACCTATATTCTGTTCAACATCTGCTTGTCTTACTAAACACATCATCTGATTTTGTTTCCTCATATACTGCTAATATCACATTCACACCTTCATGCTTAATTTCAAGTCAATAAACTTAAATCCTTGCTCGCCTGCTAGAACTGTTCAAACCTACTAATTCATGTTGGTACATCTATCCCCATGAATACATAATCTAATCAAACTAGATAATACTATCCCAACTCATCTACTGCTAAACTCTTGGGTCTATGCTTAAAATTCTAGGTCTATAGTGTCATAGGATTCTTAGAAGAGATCTAACGGCATATCAAAAATTGGATTTGAGTTTACAAAGGAGTTCTCATGATCATAAATAAAATCTGTACAACTTTGGAACATGATTGAACTTAAGGGATATTGTCTGAGCATGTGGCAAATCCTATAACTATCTCCAGGGACTGCATGAGAAAGCCTTATCTTTAGGACTTGAGCTTCACTATTTTTGTTACCTTGAAAGTAAGGTAAGGTTGACATGAGGGGAGCCTGATGTAAATCTACATGGGTTCCTTAGAGAAAGTTACTATAGCATGATCTTGAGACATGAAAGAAGGGAAACTGTTCCTAAAACATCTCATAGCCTCCTGCACATAAGTCTAGTGCACAACACGGCCATGTACAAGACTTTACTTGATGCAGCTTTCAGACTT
>NW_025837934.1:0-1154 GCF_002878395.1 Capsicum annuum | reverse complement strand
AACCTCCATGTTAACTCTGCGTAAACAAAAATTAAATAGGAAAACACGTAAATCTAATATAAAGAAGGATATAACAAGAAGCCGAAAAAAAGAACTATGCCTACAAATACCTTTTTTCCAAGTTAACACTTTCAGAATATGAATGTCAAGTGTCCACTATGATATATCACAAGCAACAACGTCTATATATATAAGTAATAACTTAATATTTTTCAATTCATCAATAAAAATTTAGATTTAAAAAGTTTGAGGTTTTCCCTCCCATTTTCAATTGCCAAATTTTCACTAGAATCGCAAAGACTTTGGAGAGTTTCCCGCTCTTGACAAAAAAGTTAAAGTTCACATTTTTATAACATAAAATTATCAATTCATCATCAAAATAATTAAACACTTTTCCGTGACTTTCCTGCACTTAACAAATCAGTCACACTTTAACATCTTCTTATAGTTATTGATTTTGTGTGGATTGGTAGTTTATAATGCTTAATATCAGACCTTTTAATTAATTAGTATCAAAGAGTAATAGATTTTATTTTAGTAAGCTTACTGAGCAACTCATCAAATAGTAGACTGATCCCATAGTTGATTACAAGCAATAAGTTGACATAATCGTGAAAGAGTTAAGGAAAGATACATATTTTTTCAGTTCTAGTACATTCCTGTTACAAATTTCCAAAAGAACAACACAAACACCAAAACATACAATATATTTTTAAGGGTATTTTCTTTTTCTTCTGCGAAAATCAACCTTTGTTTTAGTTGATCCCTATCCAGTTCGATTTCTTCTAGCAATCCTTTCAACTGATCCCTTTACCCTTCGGTTTCAATGAGCAGTGATCTCAGAAAATTCCTATTTTCTTTGGTTTCCTGAAGCTTTTGGATGAGTTCAAACTTGGCAAGTCCTTGCAAATTACACGTAGAAGGGTTGATCTCCGGTGAATCCTCTTGAAGCCACTCAAAAAAAGAGCATCTTCCATTATACTAGACCAATCAGAAGAATTATAGTGCATCTAACCAAAAAAATAATTATAAATCAGTAAATAAAATCACCCACCTTCCCAACTGTACAGTTAAAGAACCGTTGTCCCGGATTTAAATCGGTGCGTAAACTTCCTCAAGATAGCTGCTTTATTGCAATTACAAAAAAAATGTAT